>NW_019396514.1:1730-204418 GCF_000591075.1 Eurytemora carolleeae
ATATATCTACACAGCATATATCTGCACAGCATATATCTGCACAGTATATATCTACACAGCATATATCTGCACAGCATATATCTACATAGTATATATCTACACAGCATATATCTGCACAACATATATCTACACAGTATATATCTACACAGTATATATCTGCACAGCATATATCTACAGAGCATATATCTACACAGCATATATCTGTACAGCATATATCTACACAGTATATATCTGCACAGCATAAATCTCCACACTATATATCTGCACAGCATATATCTGCACAGCATATATCTGCACAGCATATATCTGCACAGCATATATCTACACAGCGTATATCTGCACAGCATATATCTGCACAGCATATATCTACACAGCATATATCTGCATAGTATATATCTGCACAGCATATATCTGCACAGCATATATCTGCACAGCATATATCTGCACAGCATATATCTACAGAGCATATATCTGCACAGCATATATCTGCACAGCATATATCCACAGAGCATATATCTGCACAGCATATATCTGCACAGCATATATCTGCACAGCATATATCTGATATATCTGCACAGCATATATCTGCACAGCATATATCTGCACAGCATATATCTGTACAGCATATATCTGTACAGCATATATCTGCAGCATATATCTGCACAATATATATAGGCACAGCATATATCTGCACAGCATATATATGTACAGCATATAACTGCACAGCATATATCTGCAGCATATATCTGCACAGCATATATCTACACAGCATATATCTGCACACCATATATCTGCACAGCATATATCTACACAGTATATATCTGCACAGCATATATCTGTACCGCATATATCTGCACAGTATATATCTGCACAGCATATATATACACCGCACATATCTACACAGCATATATCTGCACAGCATATATCTACACTGCAAATATCTACACAGCATATATCTGCACAGCATATATCTACACAGCATATATCTACACAACATATATCTGCACGGCATATATCTGCACAGCATATATCTACACAGCATATATCTGTACAGCATATATCTGTACAGCATATATCTACACAGTATATATCTGCACAGCATATATCTGTACCGCATATATCTGCACAGTATATATCTGCACAGCATATATATACACCGCACATATCTACACAGCATATATCTGCACAACATATATCTACACAGCAAATATCTACACAGCATATATCTGCACAGCATATATCTACATAGCATATATCTACACAGCATATATCTGCACGGCATATATCTACACAGCATATATCTACATAGCATATATCTGCACAGCATATATCTGCACAGCATATATCTGCACAGCATAAATCTGCACAGCATATATCTACACAGCAAATTATATCTGCAGCATTATATCTGCAGCATTATATCTGCAGCATATATCTGCAGCATTATATCTGCAGAATTATATCTGAAGTATTATTTCTGCAGCATATATCTGCAGCATTATATCTGCAGCATTATATCTGCAGCATTATATCTGCAGCATTATATCTGCAACATTATATCTGCAGCATATATCTCCACAGCATATATCTGCACAGCATATATCTCCACAGCATATATCTGCACAGCATATATCTTCAACATTATATCTGCAGCATTATATCTGCAGCATTATATCTGCAGCATTATATCTGCAGCATTATATCTGCAGCATATATATCCACAGCAGATATCTCCACAGCATATATCTCCACAGCATATATCTGCACAGCATATATCCGCAGCATTATATCTGCAGCATATATCTGCAGCATTATATCTGCAGCATTATATCTGCAGCATTATATCTGCAGAATTATTTCTGCAGGATTATTTCTGCAGCATATATCTGCAGCATTATATCTGCAGCATTATATCTGCAGCATTATATCTGCAGCATTATATCTGCAACATTATATCTGCAGTATATATCTGCAGCATATATCTCCACAGCAGATATCTCTACAGCATATATCTCCACAGCATATATCTGCAGCATATATCTGCACAGCATATATCTGCAACATTATATCTGCAGCATTATATTTGCGGCATTATATCTGCAGCATTATATCTGCAGCATTATATCTGCAGCATTATATCTGCATCATTATATCTGCAGTATATATCTCCACAGCAGATATCTCTACAGCATATATCTCCATAGCATATATCTGCAGCATATATCTCCACAGCATATATCTCCACAGCATATATCTGCACAGCATCTATCTGCAGCATTATATCTGCATCATTATATCTGCAGCATTATATATGCAGCATTATATCTGAAGCATTATATCTGCAAGGCACTTCATTTATTATTGTCCACAGTTCAGGCAAAGATTTAAAGGAGTTAAAGGATAGCGTTTTACTTTATAAGGCCCCTTTAAGGAATTAGTAAATTTCAGAATTTTCACTAAAGACAAAACTTAATTGTTTAATGAACAAAAAGACCAACTCATTTAAATACATGTTGGCTGAATGAAAAAAAAAATATTTTTAAAATCTCTTATTTGGAAGCAAAGTTTCTATGGCTTCTAATAAAGCGACAAAATTTTTTTAATATTCATGAAAAAATGTATTTCGTAATTTTATAATGTTTCCCCCAGCTTAATTTATATTATTTACCAATTCTGGAGAGATATATGAATGCGCAATGTTGAGGATCTTCTACATCTGTTCCTGAAAATATCAACTTTATTATTATTTTCTATACATCACAGAAGGAACACCCAGACGAAAAAATGGTGTGGTCGGAATAAGTAATAATGAGTTGTGACGTAATTTGTGGTGCTTTCGAAAAATGGAATGGTTAGGCTTCCTTCGCTCCTCTTCTTTTTATTTCACGTCCTTTGTACACCGATTTATATTTTTATTTTTTGTGGGTTGGGGTGGCAAGTGAGTGACACCAGTTCTCGTTAGATCACTGAAGTTAAGCACACTGGTCCCCAGCCAGTAACTGGATTGGTACCCAAACTGGTGTTCATGAGTTTGATTACTGCACTCCACAGAAACCCATGTGGTTTCAACATCATTTGAAGCCAAGCAGTAATAATGACCACCTGACGGATGTAGGAGGACAGATGGGCGGCTGTAAACATCTCTCGCAGCGAGAGGTTGAGTGTTTTCTACTCAACAAGAAAGAAGCTTAAAATGGATTGATCCAAGTGAATGAATCTCTTCAAGGTTGACAAGCAGAGAGAGTCTATGGTTGCCAGCTGCAGGTACCTGAAGGTATCAAATCTGGGCTTACAAATGATAGGGAGCAATGAGTGTGATAAGTCCTATCAGTACGGCACCCGGGCCTCATTCCAGTATATCAGAAGAATTCCTGCACTCTATTATTCTCAGGCCTAAGAAGCAGCTGAAATCTTGTTAACCCTCTTCTTAGAGTAAATTAAGCGTGGATGGATGAATGTACTTCCAGATCACAACCCCTGGCGGATCAATATAAAACCCCGACAACACCAAACTTTCGAAATAGAAAAATTCCAAGATTTGATCGTAAATACATCTCTTTTTTAAATAATTTTACTTTGTTGGTCTAATATATTATTTAACAATTCATTTATCCTATTAATTTCTAAATAAATTGAATGTATATCAATAATGGTGAGCCAATTAATAATGTTTGGGCGTCAGCTCTGGCTTTCAACCATTTAGTCATAAATTATCAATGCAAAATAAATATATTTTATATACGATTTTTGCCGAAAGACAGAAGGGTGATCACGTTTTGGAGACTTTTTGATGACTATAAATTAGTCATATTGGCTCATCTATCTATCATGGAGCAAAAAAAGCTTCTTCTTTAGTTCTAAGTTAGCTATCAGAATATATGAGAAGAAAAAGGTCAGAGTTTCATATACGTTTTTTTAACTAAGAAGACAATTTGGTCTAAGCAATGATTTTGCGAATTTTAAACAATTTATTGTAAATACCGATATTTTTAGTCATTGAGTAAACAAAATTAAAAACATCCATAATTTAGATGTGTCGAGCCTTCTTTTATCGGAAAGAGGATTCGGATTTAAAAAATTAGGAAAAAGGGAGTATTTCATAGAAAGACATTTCATGGATGGACATTTTATAGATATCAAAATTATAGAAAGGACATTTCAAAGAAAAAGAAATTCATAACTAGGACATTTCATATAAAGGACTTTTCATAGACAGATAATTTCATAGTCAAAAAAAAGCATTTTTCTTTCAGAGGCATGCTTTGGTTTATAAAAATGTATCTCAATTTTGAAAATGTGATCAATTTAAGATACATTTATTTTTGATTTCATCGCATTTAGAAATATATTCTTTTGCAGTGCGTGTGTCTCAACCACATACTCTATTTCTCAACAAACAAGATATCTACAATATCTACACTGTAATAAGTATAAAGCAATGGTTTAAATAATGTGTAAAGTAAGAATCTTAGAGATCGTAGAAAAGACAGGGCATTATTTTAAAGATAAAATTACAATTTGAAGAAGAAAAAACTTACCTTATCTATGAAAAATATTTGCAGTCTGTGAGATGTCCTTTTTATGAAATATCCTGTCTATATCTTTTAAATATCCTGTTTTTGAAGTGTCCTGTCTCTAAACTGTTCTATCTATGAAATTTCCTGTCTATGAAATGTCTTCTATATCTATGAAATGTCTTGTTTCTTGAAATTCCTGTCTCTGAACTATCCTGTCTACAGTCATAACCAGAAAGACCCGGAATAATTTTTTGTCTTCGTGTTCTTAGAAATACCGCTGAACATTCCATAATTTGAATTATGTGTCTCGTATACTTCTTTAAATGTGCAAGACATACACAAGCTGTTATAAGCTGTCGGCGTTATCCTACTGTAGTGTGGCATGATTTACATGGAAATAGGGAAGGGGGAGAGGGGTCTGAGAAAGAAAATGACTAGACTTATTTTCAAGAGCTATGCACTGAAAGTAAGACAAGGTAAAATATAACCAAAATAGAAAATGAAAACAAACTGTTCTTTTAAAATTTCAAAATCATTACAGCGCGCGCGTTTAGAAATAAAAAAATTAATTTGTTATTAATTTTAAAAAATTAATATTTGTTCTTAAAATACAGATTTAACTAGAAATGCGGGAAACTGTTTGTTTAAAATGCTTGAAAAGAAATCATCGATATTCTCTAATTTAACAGATAAAATGTGGAAACTTAGATATATAAGATAATTTAGGTTTTCAGTGATTTATTTTGTAAGTTATGAAAGTGAGTTTTGTTTTGAATTGTGGATATATCCATAATACTCAAAAACGGAAAAGTGGATTTGTCTCGAAAACGCGACAATGTTTCAAATTCAGGATATGTTCGGAAATGGAAAACCTGACATTTTCTTCAAAACGGTCAGGAGATTCAATAAAAAAAGAACTCCTATTATAATTTTGATTTTTAAAAAAAGTTTTAAATTGGGAATTGTTGTCCTCGTCATGTTTAATAAAATGTTGGTTTATATATTTTAATATATGACTTTTACTCTGGATATGGGCCGGGATCCTAAAATCCCATTCTTTCAATTTGTGCTCATTTCTAACACTCAGTGTTAGAAATGGGCCAAGTGTTAGTTATGGAACTAATGTCCCCTGAATTTTTACTTTTTAAGGTACATTAAAAATATCGCATAAAGAATTGTATTTTCCCTTGGATAGATTGTTGCCCCTTTTTTCAGCAAAAATAAAGAAATGTCAACCAAAACCAGCTCCTTTCAGGGCCACAAAGTTCTTCTCAAGTTTACAATTAAGAGATGCAACTTAATCCCATTTTTTTTTATTTGAACAATTTTTAGTTTTAGATTGCATATGTCTTTCTATGAAATGTCTCCAACACCAAAAAATACCCCACTCAATAATATAAAGTTATAAACCGCGTCAAAAATGCAAGACTATTCAATGCATAAATATAAGCAGGGCGGATTATGATATTTAAAAGGGCTCTGTTTTTGTGCTCTTAATTTTTCCATATGGGGGGGACGTCCCCCTTCCTCCCACCATTAGGCGACTCTGAATATAGGCATTGTACCATGATATGGTTTGAGGTCCAGAGCACTGACCAGCAAAATCTTCTTCTTAAAATTCCTTGACACCACTCCCTCAGCTTTAACCAATCTAAGAAAATAACAAGAATTGTAAATTCATTATTTAAATTTATCATAAAATATTAGCGGAAAATTGAACAAAAACATTTTAACAGAATTGCAAAAAACTGGTAAAACGGCTGAATCGGCCAAATAAACGCTGAGTAGCTTTATGGTCGGTAGGAAATAAATTTATGTTTGAATTACAGCAGTCTAATAATGAAAAATTTGTTAGTTTTATGATGAACAATAGTAACCAGAAATCAGTTTTCTTGTTATCACTGTATCTGTTCCCAAACCAGCTTTCCTGGTAGTTTCTCCAGAAAACAACGGTTGGCCATAAGAGAATTTATTTACTGTATACACAAATTTATTCTGGAATACCTGATAAACTCGGTTTCGGTGACTAAAAACTGGTTTAGCGGTCTGTTTACATTCAATTTAATTAGCCAAATGTCGAAACAATAATTTACAGTTTCGACATGAGAGGGGGGGGGAGGGATGAAGTAGCCCAGGAAATGATGTATTTATATGTGTATCTATAAACTCTGGACTGCGACTAAGGTTTGTATACTAGGTTCATTTTCATGTTTCGGTTAAAGTCCAGTTTCGATTGCGTTTGTTTTACAAACAACCAATATATAATTGCACAACCACCGAAAATGAGTTTATTGTATATTACGGAATTTGGTGTATTTTGAGTAAAAAATTAACTTATGGCCTTACCTTACCTTGCCTGAAAAAGTCGTCTAATTAAATTCAGAATTTTTTTTAAGCTAAAGTAATCACATGGTCTTAGAAAACATTTTTTGGTATTAATGATGACGTTTTGATATAAAGGTACAGTGAGACCCATTGAGCTGTTAAATATGAGACAACATTTCTGTAGTTGTATGTGTATTTGATTGTTATAAATCAAACAGTTGTACCATCAGCTAAAAAATCAACTTATTAAGCGAAATTTGTCTTTTTTACACTTGAGTCAAACAGTTGTCTTCCTGGTCCATGCAGTGTTATGTGTCTCAATTTAGAAAATACAAAACAACTATAACATTAATGTACTTAAAATGAATTATTTTATCTTTTAAACATTGGTTGGTTTATTACTGTTTTGCTGGGATTGTTTCACTTGCAAACAGCATTTGTTTGCAAACCTATTGCACTTGTTTTGAAACACATAGCACTTTTTTGCAAACTCCCAGCACCTTTTCTGCAAACCCAAAGGACTTTTTTGCAAACCTATAAGACTTTTTTGCAAACCCATAGTACTATTTTGCAAACTCAAAGCACTTGCTTGTCAAACAATAAAACACTCTTATTTTCATATTGACGTTGACCAAAACCAAAAATGTTTTACACTACATTTTTGTTCAATATGTTGATATGTTGATATGTTTTTAATAATTGTTGTTTTTAGAAGTTTCTTTTTACAACTTTACAAGGGTCGCCACATTTTTTTCAAATGCTTGTACCATTTCCTTTGGGTTCCTCAAGAAAAGAAATCATATCTTTGTCACAAACTCAGTTGTTCTAATCCCTATATCTTTACAATCTAATTTTCATTTTTCAAAGCTAATTTGATATAACAGAATTCACAGTTTGAAATATCTAAGACGTGTGTTCGCATTGGTTTGCATGTTTTAAATGTTGCCCAAATCGAAATTGAGAAAATTATCAAAATTAACAACTCTGATCGGTTACCCAGCTAAGATGGAGAAGGTGAAAAAAATAATTTTCCGTTTCATCCTTACCCAAACCATATTGGGTAAGAACTGGTGAAAACCTGAAATTTATAGAATAATGATTAATATTTAATACTAATTTCCATGAGCATTTCATTACAGAGGAAAGTTCATATATTATATATATTATATAGTTATGTTAATTTTTAAGTTTTTTTTGAAATCGATCAATACAAAAATATATCGGGGTCACACAGTCTTTATATGTATTTTTAAATTTTCTTTTTTACTCGTTACGCGTTCACTTACACAAAAATAATAATTCCACACCGTCGTCGTCGTTTAATAACACTACAATAAAGACGACTTTCGATTTGAATTTTTGATTCTACCACGCTCTCAAACAGCATGGATACATATAGAGCCTCATTTAGTTTGCTTGTAAACTTGTAATTTCTTTCTTTCTAAAAATATAAACTTTGATAACGCTATTCAAGTTAATGTATTTCAAACAATACATATCTTTAAAACGCCAGTTATTGCAATGAGGGATATGCCTACAATCACTTCACAGATTACTTGATATCTACTGTATATACCTTCAATATATATACATATAAATTCTTGAAATCGTTAATCGTTGTCTCATTGAGAACTATCTTGAGAACCATAGCGCTGCCAAGGTTACTCAAAGTTACTCCCGCTGAAACGATTTTACCGGGAAACTAAATTTTTGCTGTTAACGTTAACGTCGACTCACTCAACTATGAATCTCAAAACCAAGCTGAGAACATTCCCGTGGGTCTCCCAAGTTCCCCAATTCGAGACAAACAGAGTTACAGCTTTATATATATAGATGAATCAGATATCAATGTTTATGTTTCTTTAAAATGTTCATTTTTATTTGCGGTTTCTAAGCAAAAAGGACTTTTTGCTTTATTGCTTCGGTATGTTCGGCATTTTTATTTAGATTAAAGGGACTGTTAAGGTAAAATTTTAGGAGTTAATTTTTTCCATAAACTCTAATTTTCTAATCCCTATATCTTTGCAACCTGACGTTGCAGACCTTTGATATTGCAAACTATGAATATTGTTAGATCAAGTAGTCTAATTTTAAATTTGCATTTGTGAAATTTTAAATAATTTCAACTGTTTTGGGATAATTTCAAACACATGGACAGGTTTTTCTTCTCAAACGTTGAACAATCCCTTTTTATTCATAAAACTAAATATATGTGCACAGCGTAACTATGGCTAGTGCATAAAAGCCAAATCAAGCAAATATTAAAACTTCTAGAAAACTATTAAAAACTCGAGGAATTTCCCAAATAGATTTGATTTTTAAATTGGACAGACCAAAGTTGTGTACACATAGGTTTGGAATTTATTTTAAAGTCAACATTTATTTTTAAACTAAATAAACAAAAAGTTTTAAATTGTGCACACGCAATAAATGCAATTATGTGATCCAACTTATGCAATATTATGTTACCTCAGTCTGAAATGAAAGCGTTATGGGTAAAAATCTGGAGGGCACAGGGGTTCCTTTTTTCAGTTTTTTTAACGAAAATTTGGTTTCCTCTTTGATGACTTTTATTTTTTCGGATAAATAGAGTTGAGTACTTTTCATTGAATACAAATTATATAACAGTTATATCGTATTCCAATATATTATGGAGACCACTGTATGTATTCCGATATATTTTGGGGAACACTGAATGTATTCCGATATATTCTGTGGACCACTGTATGTATTCCGATATATTCTGTGGACCACTGTATGTATTCCGATATATTCTGTGGACCACTGTATGTATTCCGATATATTTTGGGGAACACTGTATGTATTCCGATATATTCTGTGGACCACTGTATGTATTCTACCTGTCTTGTGAAGAAGATGTTTTAGTTTCTACTTCTCTACCCTCTATCAAGAAAATGGTAAAGTTAGTGTGTGCACTGTGCAGTAGTGTGGTTGGTTTTGTGAATGTGAATTTTTTATATTTTCTGTTAAAAAAAACCCCATTTTTTAAGGTTTTATTCCTCGTTGAAAGATACACGACCCTTATTAAGATTTTTAAATTTGAATGTTAATGTGTTTTGCGAAGTGAAACTGTTTTATTGTATTTCAAAATTTGAAATTAAATCACTTGATAAATATTTAAGCTATTAGCCATAATTTTAATTCATTGTATTTCTATCAGCCAAAACCGGACTAAAACTTTGATTTATAGGCTTTGTAGGAAAATTTAGCGTTTGTTAAGATATCCTGGAGGAGGGTGGCTCACAAACGCTCTATTTTAAGATGCTTAATTAGAGATTCAACTGACTATAGTGTACGCTCTGTATGCAAGGGATATAATCCGTCATCTTTGCAATAAGGACAGAGATCGGGGACCAACGGGAATCGGTGTCATAGGTATAGAACATGAAGTGACATACATTACATTGGATGAATGAGAGTTGCGGCATCTGTGTATAATCAGTGTTCACAGATCTGCACTGTAAATTTTTTTACATTATCAAAAAAATAAGAATTTTTGGAAAATGGAACGGCAGAACTTTTTCTTAATTATTTATGAATATTTTGAAAATTGCAAAAATGAAAAAAAATCCACATTTTTTAATTACTTTTTTTTTAAGAAAAACTGAATGCAGAACAATAGTTTTAAAACAGTTAAAAATACATGTCATTATTATTAAAAAAAGTGGATAAAAATGTAAGAATCTCTATATACATAGCACGCGCCACCTCTTTAATAGCATAGACACCACCTGGTGGCCAAATACGAAAACTTTCTATTCAGAATTTCTGGAATAACTATTCAGTTTTTTTAATAATTTGCAAAAACTTTCAAATTAATTAAACACATATTAAGATAATTAAATAAAAACACAAACAGAAAAAAAACAATTTAAAATTCGGTGATTGGTAATTAAATAAGATTTATTATTCTACTCCCCTTCCTTCTACTCCCCTTCCTTCTACTCCCCTTCCTTCTACTCCCCTTCCTACTACTCCCCTTCCTCTTACTCCCCTTCTTTCTACTTCCCTTCCTTAAACTCCCCTTCCTTCTACTCTCCTTCCTGCTATTCCCCTTCCTTCTACTCCCCTTCCTTCTACTCCCCTTCCTTATACTCCCCTTCCTTATACTCCCCTTCCATAAAAATTTTTGAACATACCTCAGATTTGCATAAAAACAAATCTTCAGTTATCCAAAAGTTTGAAATTTGATTGAGGATGAGTACAAACAGCTTTTCTAAACCTGGCCATACCCTATACAGTAAATCCCAGATATATATGAATTTAATATTAATATATCGAATGTATTCATATTTCAGGGATATTAATTTACCTTGAATTAAAAAATAAACAGAAGTTTCTTTAGAATTATCAAAAAACTTATGACGGTCTATGTATTCATATATCTGGGATTCACGATTTATAATTTCAAGTTGTCTCCATGTTACTTTTTGGCATGACACGACAGTAAATACATTTTTAATTTAAATAGGTATTTGGGAAATTTCCGATACCCAGACATTTGGGAAATTTTCCAGATACCCTGGCATTTGGGAAATTTGAGGGTGGTATACTTTTAAGATTTTGGAAATTTCTCAAATGACTGGATATTTGGGGAATTTGGGGAATTTCCCAAATGCCTGGGTATCTTGGAAATTCCAGTCCTATGGGTATTAGGGGAAATTTCCCAGATAGCCAGGCATTTGGAAAATATCTCAGATACCCAGGCATTTGGAAAAAATCTCAGATACCCAGGCATTTGGGAAATTTCCCAAATTCCTATGGGCATTTGAGGGTGATATATTTTTAAAATTTTGGAATTTTTTTTAAATGATTGGATAATTGGGGAATTGCCCAAAAACCTAGGCATTTGGGAAATTTACCAAATGTCTGGGTATTTGAGAAATTCCTCAAATGTCTGGGAATTTGGGGAATTTCCCTAATTCTCATTTTATTATTTTTAGGGTTTTTAATTTTTAAGATTTTGGAAATTTATCAAATGGCTGGATATTTGGAAATTTCCCAGATAACTAGGCATTTGGTAAAATTCCAAGATTCCCAAGTAGTTGGGAAATTTCCCAGGTACCCAGTCATTTGGGAAATTTCTCAAATTCTTGTAGGTATTTGCGGGTGGTATATTTTTAGGATTTTGGAAATGGATGTCTCACCATTGTAAAGGAAAAGAATTTAGTTTCAATTTCTTAAAGCTCCAGTAGATATTTTGGACCAGGCGTAGCGCGTCGTATGGGATGCATGGGTTATATCTCTTAGTTTGTTATCATTGATAACATCTTTTACTGAGGATAGAAGTACTTTGCACCAATAAAGTCTTTCGCTCGATCCACAAATATATCTAATTTTAACGGTATTTGCAATGGATTGTCTAATTATAGTGCTGACTTTGAAATATTTTTATTTCTGCAGTGCTCTTTCGTTGCAGACATGTTTTAGCCGCCATGCTACCTTTTCATTTCACTAGCATCTCTACCAATAAGCTTAGCCGTGATAAAATCATTGGATTGTTGAATGTGTAGTTTTTTGTTTAAATTCTCCATGATGATTAGACAGAAACAAGCTCTCACAAGAATTACAAGGATTGGTAGAACTTTTTCCCACAGAATAAAAGCGCAGGTTGCTTTGGTGTACCTAGAAAAACGCTACACTCATGAAACGCTACATAGATAAAACAATACTTCATAAAACGCTATCTCATAAAACGCTACCTCATAAAACGCTATCTCATAAAACGCTACTAGATAAAATGCTAGTAAAAAAAACGCTACTTTTATCATTTTTATGTTTGTATGTTTATAAATTCATAATAGAATATGTAAACATATATTTAAATTTGTCTCGAATTAACCAACTACACATATAAATTAAACATAACAAAATATCTTATTATACACATATTTATAAAAATCTTTTAAAGTGTCAATATGCTGCAAATTTATACCTGATTAAATCATTGTCATACACAAGACAAACTTCAAATGATAATCTATCAATTTGCGCCCAAACTTGACATTGTAAGGAACTGTTGAGAACCCAAGTTTGTATCTAGAGATGAGCGCGTTCGGCTTTTCTCATTTCGTTCGTTCATCATTAATCGTCGTTTTTTATTGTTCAAAAAATAAATAATTTTGTTCATTCTCAAAATTGTAGTTCATTAACCATTTATTTTGTTCGTTTTCTCACTGAACAAAATCGTTTGTTCAGTAAAATGCCGTTGTAACCTTCAAATTATGCCTAATATTTGAAAATATGGTCATACCATATAATCGTCGTTTTAATTTACTAAAAATTGGGGGTACGTCGCAGAACTATTTTACTCTAAAATGTCGTTTTAACATTCAAAATGTACTCGAAGTGTAGTTGGTCCCTTTCCTAAAGATTTTCAAAAGAATTCATACATCTTTTTTCGACATTTATGTTAAAAAATCCTCAGTTCTATTATTGAAAATGCGAATTTTTTCTATGCTGTTGTTTGTAACGCAAACATTAAATTAAAATCTAAAGAAATTTTTTCAGAAGTTCTAATCCCAATATCTTTGCAACCCAATTTCGTAGACCTTATATACTTGAAAATATAAATTTTATTAGATCAAATAGATTTATTTTGAAATATTAAAGTTTTGTACCAATAGATTGCAAAGATATAAGGAGGGTGCTAGAGCGTCGGGAAACCCGTCGGTCGCAGAATGCAATTTAAACCGCCCTTAAATCTGAGTTTGTGGCAAAGACTCAATTCCTATATTTGAAAATCTTTGGTAAAAAGGCCGGGCACATTTTCGAATATTAACCTACTTTTAAATTTCAACATATTTTTTGGTTTGATGATATTTCAGCCATTCTTTGTAATTTTTCTGAATATTAAGCCATTTCAATACTCTTTTCTGATCATTTTCTTAGTAGTTCCTGTTATATATTTATATATTAATGCACTTTATATAAATCCATTAATACTTCTATATAATTATCAAACTTTAATGAAACTTTAAAATTAATCCTTCAATAGTTTTATTAGTTTATAATCAATTTTACAATTGGTTTGCCAGTTTCAAAGTTGGCAATTTCATGCCAGGTGTCCACAGTGGTATCAGTAATAGATACACACAGTGGTATTCAAGGTATCAGTGTCAGATACACACAAAGGTATCCAAGGTATCAGTGTCAGGTACACACAGTGGTATTCAAGGTATCAGTATCAGGTACACACATTGAATGGTATTCAAGGTATCAGTGTCAGGTACACACATTGAATGGTATTCAAGGTATCAGTTTCAAGTACACACAGTGGTATTCAAGGTATCAGTTTCAAGTACACACTACAGATAGGTGCGTTCGTTTTCAGAAAGTTGTTAATTTCCACCTATTTTGTTTGTTTTCTAAGTTTCGTTCAATTAAATTGTTCATTCAGTAAAATCGTTTGTTCAGTAAAAAACTATCAATTTTCATAAAGTTCGTTTTGTTAAAAAGGATAGTTTCTTCAAAAGTTTATTCGAAAAAATCTGTTGTTTTGTACATAATGATAGTTATTTTTCAAGTTCGTTTGTATTAACGATTTCATTCTTAAAAGGAGAATCTTTTTTGTTTTTCTTGATTGTTTTAAAAATCGGTTCTTAATTACTCTGAAGGTTAATTCTTCTAAACGACACTATCGTTCCCGAAATATTTCGTTCGTTTTTAAATATTTCGTTTGTTCATAAAAACAATGCCCATCTCTACTGCCCACAGTGGTAACCCAGGAACTAAAACTTGCCAAAGTCTTTACAGTCCTAATATCTTGCGCAGCGATCAGGATAATTTCATTATATTTTTGAGAAACCGTTCTCTTGCCCGGAGTCCTATGCATTTCCAGGATGGTTTCAAACTTCCAGGACCTCGTGTGTCCCTGGGAAGGTTTATGGATGATCGAATTTTCAAAAATTTACCTCTAACTAAATTCGATTTCTTAAAATTTTGAAAATTCACGAAATTTTTATTATAAAATTCTCAAAATTTGTTTTTTGTTTGTTTTACAATGTTTACAAAAAGAGCATGTTCACAACACAATTGAAATAGAAGATGGACACGAAGCGCACTAAAAACCTACCTAACTTTTCTTAATATCTGAAAAACCCAAGTCGTTCGTCAATTATTCATTTTTTTCTGAATGACACAATCGTTCACGAAAAATTTAGTTCGTTCACGAAAATGCTATTCGTTGACAAAAACGATTCCCATCTACCCGCAGGATGTACGGGCTGAGAATGATAGTGATCTGTTCCCTCCTCACAAATACTGTGCATGGAAGGTAAGTAAAGGAACTGAACCCCAGTAACAAGTTCTAATTTCATTATTCTTCATTATTTGCAACCTGATGTCGAAGACCATTGATATTTCAAACTATAAAATTTGCTGGATCAAACAGCAAAAGTTTGAATATTTATAAGTTGCAAAAATATAGAAATAAGAGAATAAGAGCTTGTGTCATGTGTTCAGTTTGAAATTGATATTTTCGTTTAATTTTAACTGTTAAAGAGAAATACTTTGAGCCTACATAATATGGTTATTTCTGAATGGAATGAATTTAATGAATGAATTTAACCATATAAGTCGAGAAGGAGGGGGGGGGGGGGCTTCCAGCCCCAATGAATCAGTATCTTAATATTTGTCCATAAAACACCAATTTTTCAATTTTATTTGGGACTTAAATAGAAAATGTAAACGTTATTTTAAGTTACACTTCATTGAAAGGGAAGGATGACCGATTCTGAGCGGTTCCCTTAAAGATTTTTTCTGGACTAATATGAATCAGCATTTTTTTAAAAATTGATTACTTTCATTAGTGGTTTCTCTACAAAAGTTAATATTGATTTTGTATCTTTTTTCTTTTCAGAATCTATAGGAAAAGTGGTGATATATCAAAAGCAACCTGGGATCAGGCTGTTTTTAAACAGGAAAAATAACAACTTTACTAAACATTGAACAAAGCTCAAATTTCCAAATCCCTTTAAATTTTCAATCTGATTGTTTGGTCTAGTTTGAAATATCTAGGTTTACAACATTTTTTTGCAAAGATCTAGGGATTAGAGAATCAGAATTTGTGACAAAGACTTGCAATTCCTTTAGCATCTAAGCATCTGTCTTCGTGACAATCTTTGACGTTTTATGAAACAAAAAACTAACAAGATAAAAAGTATAATTTAATTAATTCTAACCAATATGAAGATACAAGGTGTCCCACGAAACATGATAATTGAAAAACGACTTGAAAGTCGTCTTTGATAATTGAGTTAATTTTGGCATTCATTCATTTACCTAATTTTGGATGCAAAATCTTTAATTTATGGTAAAAATACTCCTTGTCTGGGATTTCAAAAATGTACTTTGCCATTTTTTTCATTCAAAATTTACGGGAGTTTTGTGCAGATTCAACAATTTTGGTTTCATTTGATAAATTGATTTCTCAACAAAAAACTGTATCTCCAGTAATAGTAACAGATCAAAAAAGGCAATCTAAATTTTAAAAATGCCAGAGCTATGGGAATTTTGTGAATAAGGTTTCAAGAACCATACATGTAGCATAATAGATTAATTATTTTGAAGATCAAGGACTCTCTGAATTGTCATGTTTCCCTAGACACCCTTTTTTAACCCTATTCCTGCTGGGGGGGGGGGTGCAATTTGACCCCCCCTGTAGTTTTTTTTACATAACTCAAAAAGTATTGATCTGAGGCTGTTGAAATTTTCTGACGTTTCCTACACACCCAAAGCCCTCCCTTTAGGCATAAAACCGGGCTTTCATACTAACTACCTGAGTTCTCAGGCACACTGCCTGAATGACTGCTTTTTCCTGTAACAAACTATATCTTTGTTTTGATCCACTTCCTCTTGTCAGATTTTGATAAAATTTAGCTTTTTGGAAAGCCTTTGACATAAGGAAACAAATTGCACAAGTTTTGTGAAAAAATTGTAAATTTTTTGCAAACAACCTGTCATAGGAAATTTGCACAATTTAAGTTTTTCTTGATAAAAATCAGGTTATTTAAAATTTTGCAAAAATTTGTGCATATTTGAAATGGCATGGTCAAGGGCTTTTCAAAAATGTATAATTTTTCATTTTTTGGACAAATTTTTTTTTGTGAACATTTTTACTTTATAACTGGATTTTGCGATAAAAAATTCAATATTTACAATTTTGCAATTGTTTTTGTAGATTCTAAAAGTAGAGCACAAGAGCTTTCCAATGATGTATCATTTGTCATATTTGGACATCAAACATTGGATTTAGAGGGGGGGTCAAATTGACCCCCCCTGGTTTTCAAGTACCCCAGCAGAGATAGAGTTAAGGAGGTTTAAAAACTAATAAATTAAACATTTTACAACTAACAAGGTTATTTCCCAAGAGGATAGACCACAGTATTATCACCTGTGCTGGGCACTGTGCTGTCACTCCAACCAACTGCAACTCTTTTCTCTACAACACAACTTCTACCCTCTGCACTCTAGCAAATGTAAGTTTTTCTCAAATTATTTGCATAAATAATAAAGGTTAAGTGGGACTTTCGATAAAATTTCAAGGGTACCTCCATTTCATAAGTGACGTACCCGATTCACAACAGTTTCCTTTAATGATCATTTTAACAATTTTAAATAAAATCTTTTTGTTTAGAGATCCCACTGTTGGAAATGATAAGCTTGTAGAAAGAAAAAGACGGATTATAAAAACGTTCATTTATCAAAACTTCGAATATAAAACGTCAATTATCAAAACGACAAATATCAAACAACGAATAACAAAACATTGAAGATAAAAAATATCACCTACTGCAAAACGTTGACTGCTACAAAACTTTTGAATTTTGATTAACGTTATTTTGGGTTGGGTCCCAAGTAACAATTTTGTGGAAAATCCGCGGAAATTCCCAGGAATTGTTCCTGGTAATCCACGAAAATTCCCAAGAATCTTTCACAGGAAAATCCGGTGAAAATGTCGACAGCTATTCCGAGGAATTTCTCGTAACCCATTCCGAGGAACCAGGTCTGAGGAATTTCTAGTAACCCATTCCGAGGACATTATCATCATTCTCTATCCAAGGAATTTCTTGTAACCAATTCCAGGGAATTTCTTGTTACCAATTCTGCAGAAAACCCGGAGAAAATGTCGACAAAATTTGTAGAAATTCTTGGGAATTTCCAGCGAAAAGTTCTTCAGAATCAATTCCTTGGAATTTCCTGGGAACTATTCCCAAGATTTTCTCAAGAGTTCCTCAGGAATATCTTGAAATATTCTCAGCATATTCCTAAGTAAATTCACTAACCAGGACTTAGGCCTAATAATTGTAGTAGTTAATGTTTTTTAGCAGTCAACATTTTTTTTCATCGAGTTTTGTTATTCAACGTTTTGATAATCAACGTTTTGATAATCGACGTTTTGATAATCAACGTTTTCTAGTACTACCCACTCCATAAAGGGCTTAACGAACATCTCTTTAAATAGAAGTTCACTTGAAATAAAGTCTACACTTAAAAAATTGTAATTTAATTCAAAACCTCTTTTATATTCAGTTAACCATCTTGGAAGAAGTTCTGGAAGAAAATTCTAGAGTCATGTTCATCGATGATGCTGCAGCAAACAGTCTGAATAAAGTGGTCAGTCAATCATTAGTATCTTAAGTGGATTGTTCACGAAAATGAAAGGATTATTAGGATGAATATTGAATATGAATCAAATTTGTAGCGTCTATAAACAGGAACTGGATGGAAACGCTTATGCTGAGAGTGGAGAAGTCCAATAAATTCAGCGATTTTGACAAAAATCTTGATGCAGGGCATTCTTGATCATTTTGGCTCAAGTGAAGAGAAGAGGAGAACAATTAATTGATCAAATAATATCAAATTGATCAAAAATCTTCTAAATTTAAATGAATATTGTTAAAATTTCTCTTGTTAATATTAATTTTAAACATTCAAATGACCAGATTAAAATTCAGGATTTCTGTATTGTAATTTGTAATAAGTAAAATATCAATTATAAACATAATTATATGACTTTGAGTTTGGGTGATATTACATTACATTGGATTTACATTGAATGGGCTCTCTGATCTTGACAATAAGCATTTTCAACCATTATCTCCATAGAAGTAAAATTAGAAGTGATTTAATCCAAATTTGATCAGTATTCAACCTATTATACCCCTTTTCATTGTTTTCTGCGAACACTTCCTTTAACAAAAAAAATGTCTCAATATGTTCTTCTTTTATAGAAAATTATTTGTGAAATATTTAGTGACTCTATTCATTACTTTGCCAAATTTTGAACCTAAACAGAAAAAATATGCAAAAATGATCCAAATAATTATGTATAATAATGATCGTCTTGGATCGTTTTCACATTTTTCACTTTTTGAAATCTTGAAAGTTAAAAAACAAGCCTACCTAAAGTACAACCTTGATCTATAAACTCAATCTATTTGATTAGTTGAAAAAGGAAACTGTTCTTCTCATGGAGAAAGGTAAATTTGTTGAAATAAGAACTTTTAAAAAGAATTACTATTGAATCCTGTTGACCACAAGAGGGGGTGCAGACTGCAGAGCCACCATGAGTCCTGCTAAATAAATTCAGGAGCCTTCTGATTCGCAGTATAATCCTAAGCCCTTCAAAACCATCTTTATGCCTTACAAAAATGACTTTACCCGCAACTCTTAACTTACAAAGGACAAATTAAAGTATTTTTCAAAATCTATTATGTTTGGTGAATTGGTGCTCATATTGAACATAATCTGATTGTTAAATCAAATAACATTTGTCTATCTTTATATAAAGCTGCAATGGTTTTGCACAAGATTAGGAATTTAAAAAATTTAGAAAAACAAAATAAAAGTCCTAATCTCAACTAGAGTATAATTTTTAATACAAATTTATGCATCATTTTAACTGTTGAGATTTAAAAATAAAGGCTCTTTGGTGAATGTAAAAGCCAAATGATTGACATAAGATAAGTAAAGAGAGGCATGTGGATGGTAGAAGGTACTCGGAGGTTATTCTGTCAATCAGGAAGCGCCAGAGGTATTTTGCAGGGCTTGTGGCGACTCTGCAGTCTCCCTTGTTAACCTCTTGAAGAATAATGAATTTATTTGCCTTTTTTTTCGTTTGTTAACAAAGTTGCTATTTTTGTCAGTTTAACAGAGAGTTGTATGGCTGTCCAAATAAAGGTTTTGGGGTTTAAATTTCAGAAATATACAGACATGGACTTTCAAAACATCATTACACATTATTTTATTTTATTTTCATTATTTATTATGTGTTTCATGTGATTTAAACTAAAAAAAATAAGTGTCCGTTTATAAAAATTGCATTTTGTTTCATCATGAAGGGTTAATTTAGTTTGTTATTGTTTGGAAAATAACATTGATTTTGTTAATATTCAAAGCAGCCTTTTGTTTGCCAATTGTGCCAGCCCTAATTATGACCCATAACTATGTTTGTTTTAGTTGGGAATTCTGAGTCATATCCTTGCGGTTTCCCAATACCATCACATATTGGTGTCATGGATAATAGTGGGGGTCAACAAGGAGGTGATGTTCTCCTAGATTTAAAAACTGTTCTAGCACACTGAACTAAAGCAACTATGTTCAAGCTTTGAGATTTGCTTTTATGCCATATCTTCATATGTTGTTTTATTTGGTCTAAGAAATCTTTGCCTTGCTTGCTATTTACTAAGAATGTCGTTTTCTCTGTAAGTCTATCCTAGGCTTTTTAGCTGCATGGTTAGAGTTGCCTTACCCTATCACAATTGGAATTCCCTTAATTTATATATTTGAATTAGACTCCTAAACCCAGAGACAGTTTTAGGGGTTTGATAGCTAGTAATTTTGTTGTTGTGATATTAAAAAAACATCATTTTGCAGGGGTAGCAGTACTCAATGGTATTATATTTGTTTACAATGGAGACAAAAACAAGTAAGCATTTTTAAAATATCATACAAGGTTGCCTTGAAAAAAGGCTTTTGTCCCTATATTGAAAGCACCAAGAAAGAATGATAAATTAGGTTTATTTAGCTTCCTCAAAAAGATCAAAAAAAATACCAGAAACTCTCACTTGTGTAGTATCTGCAGTTTCTCAGAGGCATTTAACCGAAGCTCAGTCTGAGCAATGGTTTCCATCCAAATGAAAAAATCATCATCAGCAAATATTAAATTCCACACTATTTGTGCTTGCTTCAACCAACTTTCATTTGTGTGGAAAATTGCGGAATTCAAAAAAGTTTTCAAAAATTCATTTCATTGGGGACCCTTGTCTAAGCAGCATAAACATGGTAAGGTTTGCTTAGTATGGTTTTGAGTAGGATTCAAAAACATTTTTTGCAAATTGGACATTTACATGCAAAGTTTTGTTTCTTCAAAGGCAGACAAATTTCCCCATAAAGGTTTCCTATTAAAAAAAAGAAGCAACTTCTGAATTTCTGAATTAGATTCTAATACATAAGGTTTTACTCGAATGCTGATGTGAACTGGGGAGAGATTAAAACATTTCTAATAAAGAGAACAGTTTCTTCTTGGACAGCTATTGGAGCATATATCATAGTCGCTGGAGGATGGGATCAAAGCATGGATCAGTAAGTAAAGTTTATTACTCTTTTTGATAATTAAAAAACTTTCATCTAGATGGTATTACGTTTAGTTAGACTCACTAAAACAATACAAATTTTTTTTTACATTTGTATTTTAAAATTTTTTATGGTATTCATTAAATATTTATATGATATCAGATGAAAGTATTTCAATATTTCAATATTTCTTACTCTTCATTTTCTTCTTGTTTGTACATCTTTCAATCATATTTCAGCTAATTCAAAAAAAAATATATTTTTTGGGATATCCTTTTAGTATGCCACACTACAAGCTAGAACTAGCTGAGAGGATCTTGCTTTGGTTTTTCTGAACTCTGTATTGAATTGTTTACTCATGACTTACATCTGACTAATCAAAACACACAATTCTTGTTAATTTCCTTGTTCAGGGGGGGGGGGGACGTCTTCCAAGCCCCCATCTCTAATATCAAGAGATTTCCCTTCCAATTTTTCCTGTTCAATTTCCTTTTTTCTTCTTGCTTCTTGTTTCTTGTTTCAAGCTTTGAGGCCTGTTTTCCTTCTTGTTAGAGTCTATTCTGACTTAAGAGAAATTTAAGGAAACCCATAACTGCACTGCTTATGCAAAATGGGGAGTTGACAGCCTTGAAGCCCCATCAGGTGGAATCTTCCACAGTAGACCAGTCCAAACAGCTGGCTGAGTAAAAAACCAGTATTATTGTGCATAGCTTGTATACCCATCAGGAGTTATACTCCTTCTTTCAGCTGAGCCAAGCGAAAGATGGAGTTCTTGTTTTATTTACCTTCTATGTTTCACTCCTTACTCACGTGTGGGATACACCATGAGCAACTTTACACAGTGCTCTTCCCAACTGTGTAGCCTTGAGCCACTATAAGAGATCCTCATCCTTGCGCAGGCAGTAAGCAACTGAAACAATACAAATGTAAACATAAAAATGTTACCCATAAAAGGTTGAATGGAATAAGAAATACTATATTTTAAGAATAAATATTGCTTAGTAACTATAATATGATTGATCGCTTTGATGGAAATTCATGGACAACTCTCAGCAATAATCTTACCAGTGCAAGAAGAGGACACAGTGGAATTAGTATTAGGTAGCGTACATTATAATGCAAACTATTACAGACTTCTTGTACATCACAAATGTGCACTGCCAATATCCATCTAAAGCTCAGCCCTTAGATCTCTATAGTCTTGATTATCAAACCTTTTTGTACTACTATTTAAAAAATAATCAGATGCCTAACATTTAATTGTTGCTCTTGTTTGCTGCATAAGCTTTTACTGGTGATTAATTCTTACAATATAAAAATGAACTATTGGAAAATCTATGAATCTTACAAATTTAAACCAAACGAAATAGAATCAACCAAATTTGGGATATAGACAAAATACTTTAATGAATTGTGTTTTAGTGAAACTGAACTGATAATGCTTGGTGGATTTGGGGGAGCTGGAAACTATCTAATGAACACTGTTGAGAATTACAACATTGAAGGAGAATTGATTGAAACATTGCCAGTTATGAATGTTGCAAGGTAGTTATTAATTCATTAAAAAAATCAACAGAAGTATATCCCAGATAGAGATAAGAAAATACAGAGATCAATTAAAAGCTAGAATATGCTAAGGCAAAATAATCTTATCTAGACTGAATATATATATTAATTGTATAAAAATGAACAATAAATGTGAAGAAAGGTAATAAGGTATCCCAACAAAGCTCCCATCATATGAAAGGGTGATACGGTATTGGGAAGTTCTGTCCAGATGTGACATCACTGACTGCCTATTAGCCTTATTTTGTTAAGACATCCTGGCGCTGCCAGTTCTGCCAATGATACAGACAGAGACACTTGACAATGTGTACTGCATTGCCATTGGTGGGAGTTCTAGTCATGTGATACAGACGTATTAATTATATTATCCATTATATCTATCAAAAATGAAAAATTATTAAATTCAAATAATAATGGGCTCATGCTCCTCTGGGATATCGTTGTTTTCAGATTGGTTGCATATCTGCTGAATATGATCTGTTTAATAAATTTAGATTATTACATCAAATCTTGTATATATAAGTTTTGGCATCATTTTGACACATTTTTTATCAATTTCTCGAGACTGGAACATCAGATGAAACTCTTACGGGACGCTATCTACACCGGAAGTTCTTAGGTTTCAGCCTATACTCCCTTTCATTTTTCCTTTACAGTCCTTTTAAAGGAACTAAAGAAAAATAAATAAAGGTAAATAACATCACTCAAAATGTCTAGATCTGGTCATGGATGTGCTATTTATAACGAGGAAATATACATCGCTGGAGGATGGAGTTTTACTGGCCCATATAGGTATGTTCATTTTTCTTCATAGAACCATAGAAAATATCAAATGTTTTTAGACACTGCAACTGAAGATTTAAATGGAAATACACATTTTGTGAAGGGAAACATTTCAGAATTTAGACAACAAACTGAATCAGAATATATTTCTTTTTTAGCTCTGTTGAGGTGTACAACTTAAACACCAACACATGGAGGATGATCAATGATATGAATCTTGCACGAAACACTTTTGCAATGCAAGTACTCAATAATAAGCTGACAGTGCTAGGAGGAGGGAGTATTGAAGTATATGATGGAGAAAACTGGATTGAAGATACAACTGCTCTAAAGAACCCGAATGCCCAATTTACATCTGTTGTTATTCCTTGCAAATAAGAATAATCAAAATGATCACTATATAAAAGAACTCCAAAACATTAAAATGAAAAGTTATAGCATTGGTGGTGAGTTTTAGCAAACCCAGATCATTTATTAAGATAAGAATTAAATTTACAGCTTCAATATGTAACTTATTTATATGAAATCCCGAACTACCACAGCAAATTTCCATGGAAATACAAATCATATGCTAACTTTAAATAGTATATACACAACTTGTAAATTTTTTAGTTTTGGAGGGTGTACCACATGTAATGAAAGAATGCTATCCTATCAAAGGATGCATGGTTTTCTTATTTTGGCATTCTTTGTTTCTTGAAAATTAAAAAGAAAATATCTAGATCTGAATCTGGGGTTTTATAATCAAGTCCGATCTTGCTAAGAAACTGATTCTTGAATTCACTTGGTACTACTGGGAAAAATCTGCGAATGGCAAACTCTAAAATTAACAAAAAATTTACAAAAAAACTTGATATAAAACTTTTTTTTAGTTGATCATTGCTAACAATTTTTAAGATTCTATAATCAAAGATCATTGTTGTCCAAAATTTATAGTTAGCTTAGCAGTAATTACTGCAGTCAAGCTTCTCAAAAGTTAAGATTAGAATTCACTTTACCTATTGGTCTTAGCTACAACTTTTCTTTATAGTATCATGGGCTTTAAAAGTTTGGGTTTGCTAAAGATTATTATTCTTTAAGCTTTGAACTAAATTGCTTGAAATATTTTTTTTAAATTGGTCAATTTCCATTAAAATGAAAAGTGATTAGATTTCAATAGTTTTTCTTGGAACTTCTTTAAACCGATTTGGTTCATAGAAAATTACATATAAATTGCTAATAACTTTATTTCTGACAAGTCTGAAAGAAAAAGACGCATACTGGTTATAAAGACTTTTAAATTTTGTTAATTATTCCTGATTGAGATGCATAATTATTTGCATTGAGTCTGATTCACATAGCAATATCTTTGACATACAGTATTCATGAAACAAAATATAATTGTTTCAATGTATTATTTTGCTAGCTTTTCTTAAACGCAAAATCTCAAACTAATTTTCTCATTTTTTGTGTGTGCTATTTTGAGGTGATTTCCTAACTCTTAAGAAAAAAATTGAGATTTGTTTGAGTTTTCAAATTGTGCAAATTAGCGAATTCTTACTTGCATTTTCAAATTTTGTTTTAAGCTTTTATTTTCATAGCTGAATATTTTATGTGATGTGGAATTGTGATTTGCTTGTAAATAGAAATTTAGCTTTTTGTTTTATTTTCAAATTTTAATCATTGATTAATTAAAATAACAGATAGGACAGTAGATGTCGTCTTTTCAAGATTTCTGTGGGTTTCATTCACAATAACCCTGAGGCAGAAGCCCAGAGGAGTTACTTGTAGTCTGCGTAGAACAGGCTCACTCTCTTTCTATTGACCCTCTTTTTAAAGAGTGAGATGTTTTTTACTCAAAGGATGACAGTGATATAACTATTTGTATTGCTTATAATTTAATACCCTCCATTTTAGGAGCCTATGTGACGCTATTCCCATGTACAGTGGCACATGACTGTACACCAGAGTTTCAAGTTTTAGAAGTTAGACAAAAAATGACCCCCCCCCCCCCCGACAATCTCCAATTAACAATATCTTGTTCAAAAATTAAAAAAATTGCAAAATAAATTTAGACAAGTTCTGTTCCAAATGCCTGGTGGGATTAGGGCTGAGAACGTTTACACTTGTTGAAGCTTTTATTAACGGTTAGTTGAAATAGCAGAATTTACCAGCTTTTCAGGTAGTCTTATGTTCTTTGCAAGAATTAAACGTTCAGTTTGTTTTTCTCCATTCTTACTAAAAGTTGTAAGTTAGCTAATGATCTCAATTTTATTAAGCACGTTAACAATAGACATTTTTTGTTATTGAATTTAAAATTAACAGGTGTTGCCTGTTGTTAATGGAATCGTTCGTAATTTTCAAAATCAACAGGTGTTGCCTGTTGTTAACGGAACCGTTCGTAATTTTCAAAATTAACAGGTGTTGCCTGTTGATAACGGAATCGATCGTAATTTTCAAAAACTTGACTTTCGTTAATATAACGTCGCCCAGCCCTGGCTAGGATCCAATTATTGGTGGAAAACCCCGGTGTCAATTAATCAGTCAGTCACGGTATAAATCAGCAGGTTATGCAACCACTATGTTTATATAAGTAAACATAACGGTAGTCCTGAAAGCAATGGAACCTATCTTTCAATATGGATTTTGATCCTTATTACTTTTCTACATAGCGTTTGTCAGTGACAAAAGCAGTAAATTGTTTAATGATGGAGATATCCTTGTTTTCTAATATCATAGTTGATTGTTTTACACTGCGGAATAGAGGTAGAGAACGGAGAGGGAAATTAAAAGAATTTAAATATTTTAAAAAAAGAAAAACAATGATGTCTTTTTGTTCCGTTGAATGAGACATGAAACGCTTTTTGATTAAGCTTAAAAGTACCGTAAGCGTAATTTCAATTGACCCTCTCTGCAAAGATTGGCAATGTTCGATTTACAACGGTGCCCTTAAAAGCTTTGTCTGACCAATTAGTAATTAGATTTCCACAGTTTTGTTTATTTAAACTGTAATAAACACTTTTTGAGTTAGAAAACGACTGAATCACCACATTTTTGATCAGATTAAAGTTTCATGATTCGTTGTGAATTGGGCATTGCTATCTTTTCATGGAGAGTCGCTTAAAATTACGAAAACAGTCCCTTTAATCTTAAAGGGCTACCAACCTCAAATCTAACTTGATTATACATTAATATGGTATATATTGTTCTAGCTTTCCACACTATGTTTCTTAAAAAAGTGCTGCAAAATAATTCAAAATATTAGCATTTGTATGTACTAGAGATGTCAACGATAGTGTAACGTAACGTACAATGTACGTTTTTGAACGTTACGTTACAATAATGTGTAACGTTTGGATATATTCTATATAACGTGAACGTTAACGTTATAAGAGCTCATACCTAACGTTAACATTAGAGGAATATATCCCCAACGTTAGCGTTTTGTGGAAATGTAACGTTATTTTTCTAATATCTACAACTTTTTTGACCATAACGTAAAGAAATGTTTTGTTTCCAAGGGGAGCTTGAAAGTCTAACGTTTGAAAAATGAATTGTGATTTGATTGAATATCGTAACGAAAGGATTTCTATTTCAAAGTTCAACTTATAAAAAGTGTAACGTTGTATAACTGAAAAATGCATTACTGTTTATGAAAACGTTTTGAAACGTTTTCCCTTATNCTATGTACTGTAGTATGTATACTATGTACTGTAGTATGTATACTATGTACTGTAGTATGTATACTATGTACTGTAGTATGTATACTATGTACTGTAGTATGTATACTATGTACTGTAGTATGTATACTATGTACTGTAGTATGTATACTATGTACTGTAGTATGTATACTATGTACTGTAGTATGTATACTATGTACTGTAGTATGTATACTATGTACTGTAGTATGTATACTATGTACTGTAGTATGTATACTATGTACTGTAGTATGTATACTATGTACTGTAGTATGTATACTATGTACTGTAGTATGTATACTATGTACTGTAGTATGTATACTATGTACTGTAGTATGTATACTATGTACTGTAGTATGTATACTATGTACTGTAGTATGTATACTATGTACTGTAGTATGTATACTATGTACTGTAGTATGTATACTATGTACTGTAGTATGTATACTATGTACTGTAGTATGTATACTATGTACTGTAGTATGTATACTATGTACTGTAGTATGTATACTATGTACTGTAGTATGTATACTATGTACTGTAGTATGTATACTATGTACTGTAGTATGTATACTATGTACTGTAGTATGTATACTATGTACTGTAGTATGTATACTATGTACTGTAGTATGTATACTATGTACTGTAGTATGTATACTATGTACTGTAGTATGTATACTATGTACTGTAGTATGTATACTATGTACTGTAGTATGTATACTATGTACTGTAGTATGTATACTATGTACTGTAGTATGTATACTATGTACTGTAGTATGTATACTATGTACTGTAGTATGTATACTATGTACTGTAGTATGTATACTATGTACCGAAATTAAGGAGAACAAATTCAGTGTATGTTCCGCTTGTTGATTTCGTTGAATTTTACAATTATGAATTATAAATAAACCATGCAAATTTATCACCAGTATCTATCCGACAATCAAGCATTAACATTCAAAATCTTCATCAATAATTTTAGTGAAAGAGTTAAATTAAAGTTTTGTTGGGGTAATGTTTAAAAATGATTAATTACAAGAGGATGATTATAACAGTGATAATGATGATAATTCGTCTAATCCATGGAAGCTTGGATTTAGGTAATCCTTTTTTTTCTCTTCATATACAGGGTGTCCCAAAAAACATTAAGTTAGTTGCAAATTGAAGTTTTGTACAGTGATAATCAGAAATCTCTGGAATAGGAAGTCAACTTTAAGACTCAAGAGTTATAACTTCAAATAGTCAAGTGAACTCGAGGCACTTAAAAATTGTGCAATGTAAACAGACCCATTTAACTTAATAAGTGATTTAATAAGTTACTAGTAAAACTAGATATATGCTTTGTAACGCACTCTCACATTGTTTTAATGTCGTCTTACTATTCTACAAGTTTCTGGTTACCACTGTATATTGATAGACTCTAATAAAACTGCAATCCGTGAATTTGTCTATTTTGTTTATCAATTCCAGAACTATTACAGACTCATCATTTTTACCGTTTCAGGGGTGTATATTATCTCGAAAAGTTTTTCTCCCCCCCGGCCCTTTAAAATGATTTTTATCCCCTAGAAGTTATTAATGCTTCTTCGCGTATTTTTCCTTGAATGGTGGAAAATATATGGTTTTAAGGGGAAGGAAGAATGAAAAAAGCTGGTTCTTTATCCAATTTTCATTTTTTCCCCCAAATCATCATAAACCATTCCTTGCTAAACCGTTTTTGTGAAGAAAACAACTTTTTCACGTTTTAACATTAGTTATGATAGTTATGACATTGATAGCTAACCGAGACGATCTCGAATTCTTTACTTAGTTCCCATGGTTACTGAGACACCCTGTAACACATCAAATATCTATATATGATAAGAACTAATTCCTAAAAAGAAATTGAGTTTTTGCCACAAACTCAAATTTGCAATCAAAAGGTGTAAACCATGGAAATTTCAAACTTGGACAATTTCATCAACATAATAGTTTTAAATATCTATAAGTCTACAACATGCGAGGGGAATGCAAAGAAAATTAGGATTTGTGGCAAAAACTCAACCTTTACATTAAATTTTCTTTAATTCGAAAATAATGATTTAAAATGTAGAAAGTGCTTGTGGATTCAGAACCAGACCTAGATGTCCAGATCTTACCAGGTAAATTGGTTTGGTTTGGTTTGGTTTGGTTTGGTTCGGTTTGGAACGGTTTAGTTCGGTTTAGTTCGGTATGTTTGGTTCTGTTTGGTTCTGTTTGGTTCTGTTTGGTTTGGTTTGGTTAGATTTGGTTCGGTTTGGTTTGGTTTGGTTTGGTTCGGTTTGGTTCGGTTTGGTTCGGTTTGGTTCAATCTGGTTCAGTTTTGTTCGGTTTGGTTCGGTTTGGTTTGGTTTGGTTTGGTTCGGTTCGGTTTGGAACGGTTTAGTTCGGTATGTTTGGTTCTTTTTGGTTTGGTTTGGTTTTTTAATGATTCTAAAGCAAGAAATGTGCAAGTTACTTATGAAGAGAAACTTCAAATGTAAATGATCAGTTTCAAAAAACAAACGAAGGATATTCCATTCCTACTTGATAAAACAAAACTATCAAGAGTACTGTTGTACATGAGACATGTCATTCTTTAAATAAAGGGTCACTTGAAGTTACTTTTGCAGTCTTTTCAAAGATGTTTTCGGGAGGCAGAAAATTCAATGTGAAATATTCATTAAAAAATTGGGGTTTTAGAGAATTTTGCGCATTTTTTCGAAACATTTCAAATTTTGGAATAATGCAGAATAAATGTGTAGTAAATACATTTAATTGTGGAACAAAATAATACTTGCAATAATCCAAACAATAAGAAATTCAGCAGTTTTGCGGTTGATATAGACACATCTAAAAAATAACCTGGTCTTTTATTGCTAAAACTAATTTCTTTATAACATCATCAACTATGATTGCTAAAATATCATCTTCCTATTCCACAGTTTTATGGTTTCCGCTGTATATATACCGTTCTTACCCTTTAAAGATCACTAGCTGAAGGGCCCGGCGTTGCCCGGGTGAAAAAAAATTTGAAAAAAGAAAATAAAAAAAACGGGAGTTTTAATTTTTTAAAGCCAATACACCCCCCCAGTCACCCATGAGTGTCTAAAAAAAATTTCAGCCCAATCGGACCAGCCGTTTGGCCGGCTATAGCCAACATATATACATTTATACGAATGTCTTGTTTTATTATATAGATACGCTGCTGAAAAGAGTTATTCCAATCCACTTGGAAAACTGTAATCCAAAGGAAAATTATCCAGCTGTATTAAGATTATTAGATAATTTATACTATTGTAATGATTTCAATAAAAATAATTTCTATTGATTCTAAAAAAACAATTTATGATGATTTCTGAAAAAGATATTTTTCACGCTCAGATTCTTTCAACATTCCAAAGATAAGAGTTATTGGCGAAACTAATTATTCTCATCGGATAGATAGATAGCTTCCGTAACTAAATATTCTCATCGGATAGATAGATAGCTTCCGTAACTAAATATTCTCATCGGATAGATAGATAGCTTCCGTAACTAAATATTCAACTTGTATTTACAATTTACATTTTCACGCTGTAAGAAAACCGCGGAACATTTTTGGTATATCTAGCTGTATGCTCTGTGCTATTCTAGAAAGTAATCCTAGATATTCTAGATATATAGTTGGTGGTATATCTAGCTGTATTCTAGATATATAGTTGGTGGTATATCTAGCTGTATTCTATATATATAGTTGGTGGTATATCTAGCTGTATTCTAGATATAGTTGGTGGTATATCTAGCTGTATTCTAGATATATAGTTGGTGGTATATCTAGTTGTGCTGAATTAGCTCCTTGGAATGCTCTTCTAGAATATAAACTTAATAAAAGGTAAAAAATTCAAACCATATCTGAGCAACAATTAGGATTTTTTTTTTAGGAGTCTTGAATTCTGTTTAGCTCCTTCTTTTTCTATTTTTAGGAAACCTCTGGAAAACATTTCACTGACCCAGTGGGGGGCTCCTTTTATAAACTGTCTCATCAATTTTTAAGACAGGGTCCACTTTGAAGTGTCGCAACGCCACTCTAACTCATTTATGCTTTTCTGTAGCCCTTTACATGTACATTTAAGCTTTGGTTTAAAAGAAGTAATTGGCAAATTCTCATCAATTTTTGCGTGAGAGCGTGATTTTTTGAAATTAATTTGACGAGAGCCAATGAAATTCGTCTACAATCCCTTTAATGATTCTGTTTTTTCTTCAGGCGAGAATCTGAAATAACCGTAACTTGTGGTGGAACTTTAGGAAAATAAAATTTATTTTAAAAAACTGAGTTTAACTGAAAAGTGTTTTTTTTTCTTCTAAAATGTCATTATTTCTTGCCAATTTATCACTTTCAAGTTTGTTACGACAACTTTGATGTATGAATACCAGGGCCCAAAACTTAAGACAGAGTATCGTTATAAAAACCAGTTTTAGAACCCTGGTTTCACGAAAGGGGTTAGGCAGTTTTGTGGATATAGAATTTTGTAATGAAATTTTATTATATTTAGTTTCTTTATATTCTCCAATTTTTTCGAATCTTTTAAATGAAAATCTACACAAATGTTATAAGACCCCAAAAAGGAAACTCGGAAGTTTCGTTCAACGATACTCTTTTATATTTCGGGCTCTGTGGCCTAAAACTCAAATTTACAGTTAAACGGGATGTCTATAACCAAAGAGAATAGAAAATATATTAGAGGGGAATTTAGAGAATCTCTCAGTATGATTTTTTTTCAGTCCCTTTCAGCCTGAAAGGGAGTTCAAAGTGTACAAATCATGTAAATGTTCACAAATTATATGCGTAGAGTACATTAATAGAGTATGTTCCCTTGACTATCCATTTAAATTTCGAATTTTTTAAAGCTGTTAAATAAACTTTATAATGAATTAGGTGAACAAAAAACATCATTTGGTTTATAGTTATAACGGAAAATCATCGTTTGTAAAGTGAAAGGCATAGAGTCTATGTGAAATGATCATTGGTGAATTATGAAACCAGCCTATTTCATAATTTGGTTTTCTTTTAACATTAATTTTAGATTTATATAAAATGATGTTCCACGGCTCAAAAGGTTATATAGCATAAATATGTGAAGTACACCTGCATTATGGAAACAGTACAACAAAATGGCCGTTTTACACTTTTTTCTAGTAAATTCCCCTCTAATATATATTTTATTCTCTTTGTATATAACTCTGTACAGTGCACACTGCAAAACTGCATGCGTTTCATGTTCATTGGACTTGGAGTCAGAACTTGAGTCATTTTCCCGTTTCACAGTTTTACTTAATTCAAGACAAATATTACTCTTCGCAAAAAGTTAAGTTTAAACATTTTTTCTTATTCTTTATTTGCAATTTTTTAATTTCAATGCTTTGCAAGTAATTTTTTCATTGTGAATTATAAATATATGAAATATGTTCAACTGGTAAAAACGGATGGCAAGTATTATTATTATTTTTTTATCATTTTGTCATTAGTTACCAGAAAACACATCCTAACTGCAGCGCACTGTGTTTGGACGAACAGGTAACAGTTGGCTGAGGAACTATATTTTTTAAAAAGTTTGTTCCAAAAAATCGTCCGTTCAGTAAAAAAAACGATAGTTTTTTCAAGTATGTTCAAACGATTTCAAACTCTTTGTTTTTTTTCGTTCATTTTTAAAATACGATTGTTTTTTTCATTTCTCTTGATGATGCAAGTTATTTGCCCCCCATTCGTTTTTTTCTCGCAAGAACAATACCCATCCATACAAAAATTTCTTTGTTTAGGGATTCAACTCGAACCTGCAGAGAACCTTATATTTCACTTACTGCACAGGGTTGTAAACAGAAAAGATGTCCAAGGTGTTTTTATTATTATTATTATTATCATTATTATTATCATTATTATTATTATTATTATTATAGACCTGAATGTTTATCTAGGAGTTACCAACAGGTAGTGTTAATACATGTTTTTAATAGTTTTTTAAAACTTTTAATTTATTTTCAAGATTTCAAAACTGGTTTAAATTTTATTATGAAATACTATTCTTAAAACGATCGTAATAACACGTTTACACATTTGTTTTTGGCTTTTTAGAATAAATCATTAAAAATAATTGTTATATTGACACGGTGCCAAATTTTGACCCTGAAAAAAATACAGGGAAAAGCTATCCAAAAACAAATAAACATAATGCACATCACATCACGACCAAGATGTCCTCATTTTATCTCATCCAGGCTTATATCAAGCCGTTCGTTATCAGCGAAGATTGTTAAGAAACATATTTTCTATAACAATAAAAAATGTATTTCAAACTAGATTAATTGTTACATAACATTTTATGGTCAATGTATATATATAAGTTGTCGAAAAATTAAAATCTGCTACGGTATTTATGTACATATATATAGTCTTGTGAGCCGAACAAAAGGAATAATACTCGAAAGAGGGAAATAAGGCGAATTGGCTAGGGAAACGCTCTATTCTACCGGCCATACATAGATGAGAACTTCTTCTTGAAAAAACGTATATTTCAGTAACGAGGTTTCCTACAACAAAATACAAATTGTTATTGACGTACATGTGTATAAATAATGATTGTAAATAAAGATTAAACAGTTAAGGGTAACTAACAACATAAATGGGCGTTGATGTGAATCGAGCAATTGGTTTAGAAACATGTAACCTTGAGAATTAAATAAAGGCTTAATAGGTATCGGAAATTCTAGGTTTTGCAGATTTAGTGGATCATATTTTATTACTTTTGTGAATCGATAAATAAAGGTTTAAAAGGTTATTGTTGTGAATTAAGTATACAGAACTTACAATCTAGAAAACTGTGGCACGGCGAAAAGTTGTTTGAACTGAAGTCTAAAGCAATTTGATTCTTCTGAAATAAATATTTATCTGGTTAAAGTAATTTCACTGTTTATTTGTAAATGATTCACTGATAATTATGTTTAAATTGGTTCTTTTAATGCACTTTAAGTTTTATTAGCTCCATGAGGTTTTTGTTTATATTTACGCAGAGGCCTTGGAAATGTTTGGTTTGGTAAGTGGACGGAGGGTCCAACGGAGGTACAGTTTGTCAGAGACGACCTTACAACAGGGTAATTTTAGGGGTATGGTTCACAAGTCTTTCTCTAGTTTGAGGACTAACAAATTCTAGAGACTGTTTGAGTTAGCCCATTGATAACATATTTTTTGGGCTGATCCTTTCGTGAAGCAATGAGAGCAAGATAGTTGTGAAGAATTTTTAGCGATTCCTGGAGTGCAGGGAACTACGGCAATAAAAATATTTATTAAATTCTGGTAGCCGTTCATTCTTTAGCTAAGAACTAAACGGTCCGTTCGTTAACGGTATTTTCCGTTCTTTTTCAAAGTTTCTGTTTAATCCCAGTTTTACTATGGTGTTAATGGAAGATATTTTACTATGGTGTTAATGGAAGATATTTTACAATGGTGTTAATGGAAGATATTTTAGATATTGTTAAGGGTGCCACCCACTAACGAACCATTAACAATTATTTCATTCAAAATTAGCTGGAACAATTCAAAAACATGTTCATGGGCTCTTCCATTAATTATTAAAAACTTTCCATTTGTTTACAGAACAATACTCAACCCTACTCCGAACTAAGAAAGTAAACAGGATTGCGAATGGACTGCTAAATTGAAGAATTCAAGTTTTCAAAGCTGAAAAAGTTCTACCTTTTAATTTTTTTTAATTGTGAGAAGTCCTCTTGTTGGACACCAATCCAGTTTCTGGTCGGTAGACAGAATACTTAACTTCAGTGATCTAACGAGAACTGACCAACACTTACCAACTAACCTTCACACAATAAGAAATCATTAATAAAATTTATTTAAATTCAACTTTTTGGAAACCCTGTCAATAAAGAACATTGCAAATAATGCAAAAAAAGAAAAAAAATTGTGTTTTTCATGTAAATCGACAAAAATTTAAGATTCATTTCAAACCCCTTTTAGTTAAAAACTTTATTCTGATATGTTCTACTAATACAGTGATAACCAGAAAACTTCGAAATAGGAAGACGACTTTAAGACTCCAGTTGTGACCAGTCCAATGAGCATGGAGCACAGCAATTGTGCAATGTAAACAGATCCATATCATTTAAGTAGTTTTCTGGTTATGACTATAAATTTTATAGTTGGTATTTCAACATTTTTTTTAGATTTGAAAATTCAGATCCCCCTCACGAAGTAAAATCAATTGTAATCAATCCTGGCTGGGACAGGTAATCGATTAATCTTTCAATCAATTAATTCATCAAGGCTGTTTAAGGCATGTCATCAATTAATCATTTAATCAATTGATCAATTAATCAATTAATCCTGGCTGGAATATGTTATCAATGAATCAATTAATCCTGGCTGGAATATGTTATCAATTAATTAATCCTGGCTGGAATATGTTATCATTTAATCAAGTTATTCTGGCTGGAATATGTTATCAATTAATCAAGTTATCCTGGCTTGAATATTGTATCAATTAATCAAGTTATCCTGGCTGGAATATGTTATCAATTAATCCTGGCTAGAATATGTTATCAATTAATCCTGACTGGATTATTTTATCAAATAATAAATAAACTTATGGACAGGGTAAAATATAAAATGAACTCAGAATAAATTATAAAATGTCGTCTTTATTTGATCCCTAATATTCACAGACCACATTAAACTAATCTCTGGGGTAAAAATATTAAAAGTAAAAATTATACCATTCAATAAAAAGTCAAACTTTTTTGAGTTTGTCTGCATGTCCTAAACAATGTACATCATGCATACATACATCATACAACATTATCATAGGAATAAATTATGTACAACAAAAAATAAGAATTATTTTTTTAAAAACTAATAATGTGTATTTCAATACTAAATAGACAGATCAAAGCTAAAACAATATAAGGTACAAATTGTATAATTTAGAGATAAATATTAGAATACTTAACAATGGTTTATTTTAAAGGAAAACACGGCTTGAAATTAAATGTTAAAAAATGGTAAAAATTAAAACATTTTTTGGTATCTATATTCATAAAAGAATATTCTTTAAAGGAATGATTTATAAAAAAGGTTTATTTATACAAAGAGACCCTTATATAATTCTGTAGAATAGGTAGTTGATCCTAAATATTCTAATGAACATGAAACATATCAATTGTACTGTGTACACAGACATATTTCACTTGATAAATTGAAAAAAAAATTTGCTTTTTCAACCAATAAGATCGTTTGACAATCGTGTTCCTATTCCACAGTTGTATGGAACTCATTGTATAAGGAATTAAACTTGGGAAAATTGTTAAAATTATTTTTCAATAATAAAGCATAATGTAAATATAAAGTGCATTGTTAGTAATACTAACTAATTCGGTTTTTAAATAATAACTCTATAGCTGAATGGTTAGAAGTGTTGGTAAAACTGTAAACCGTTTTTCAAGCATTGTACAAAAATTATGGAAAATATTGAAAAAGATGATAAATTTGAATACAGTAAACTACATTTTACTTTTTCCTTTTGTATATTATATTATATTATGTTAAAATTTACATAAAATCAAAAAAAAATGTTTTAAAAAAACTTTATTTTAACGATTAAAGGGTAAGACCGTATGAAAAACGAGAAAATGTTTTTATTTTGGTAAAAAAAACGTGTGTGGGGGGGCCACTTTGATAAAATACTTTCCAAAAACCCTCATATAAATTATAGCTACCATAACCAATGAATAATACAGGAAAACTTTGGATTTCGTTTTAAAGATGAAAAATTCAAAGATGTGAATTTTCTAAAAAATTAAATTTTGATTTATTCTTTTTTAATTTAAGAGGGACTATACTGAAAAATAAATAATAAGACATTTGAAAAAAAACAGAAATTACTTAAAAACAAGTCTACGTACTACGTAGTCCTTTTTTAAACTGGAAGTCCCAGAATTTTGAACATTGGTTTAAATTCTATGTCGTCGGATATTGTGCTCATAAGCTGCATAAGCGTTCCTATACAAATAAAATCATAAAAATACAAAATAAAACATTTATTATAAAAAAATAAATCAATAAAAAACAATACACTTCAAGGGACTGTGAGCGTATTTTCAAGTGACCCTTCATGCAAAGATGGCAATGCCTGATTCACAACGGTACCCTTGAAACCTTTCTGTGATCGATAATGTGACAGATATCGTCGTTTTTCCAGATTTATTTCTGATAATTCCCATTTCTTCTCCTGCAGTGGAGAACCACGGTTAAAAACTGTTCTCAAAATTATAAACATTCATATCTAATTCATACTTGATCAGACAAAACTTTAAAGGGTACAGTTATAAATCGGACATTGCCAACGTTTGCTTGAAATTTCACTTACAGTCCCTTTAAGGGAACTTTCTAATATAGAATTTAGTTTACTAATTAATTAATTTGCTTAATGACATTTCTTGAATTTTTTAACATTAAATACTTAAGTATTTTGAAATAATAAAACATGCGAAAAGAATTTCTGTAAAAAAAGACGATTTAAAACTTGTAAAACAGGGTTACCCACAAGGGTGGAGACTTAAACGACAACTGTATCTAAATTATAAATTATACTGCTTGTTTCCTTATTTTAATAATCCACTGCAACTATTAACTTATTTTTTTTGTTTGCAAAATTATTAAATAAGTCATTTAAGGTAGAAGTTAACTTTAAACTTGGGATCGTCATATTTGAAGAGTTCAAAGTCGTATTTACAGTCTCATCCTTTGTGGGTAACCCTGTTTATGTTTATGTATTTTGTTTTTATATACAGTGATAACCAGATAACACTGGAAGAGAAAGACGACATAATAACAATACTTAAGTGTATTTGATGGTGTTACAAAGCAAATAGTTTTATTAGACACTTATAAAATGTGAAATGGGTCTTTTTACACTGCACAAATTGTGTATTTTGTCGTAACTTGATTCTTAAGTCGTCTTACTATTCCAGAGTTTTCTGGTATTCACTGTATGTATTATGTAACTATGCCGGGAACTGAATAAATTTACAATAGAATTGTAAACGTAATTTTTAATGACCTTTGATTTAAAAAATATTTTCTTTATCCAATTGTTAATAATGTTTGTTTTTATTAGTACAGCAAATCTTGTTGAAAAGCACTGGGAATCGTCTATGGCACTTCTTAATTGAAGGGTCACTTGAAATTAGGCTGACAACCCCTTTTTCATTATTATCAATAATTATTATCAATTATTATTATCAATTATTATTATCAATTATTTATTATCAATTATTATTATCAATTATTTTTATCAATTATTATTATCAATTATTATTAGCAATTATTTTTATCAATTATTATTATCAATTATTATTATAAATTGTAATTATCAATTTGTATGTGCACAAAGTATTCCTAAAAGTTGTGTAAAAAATGTATTTCATAACATCCCCCGCAGGTATTCTAAATCAGATTAAAGAGTGGCTTTATTTCTTTCCAGATTAAATAATTATGAGAAAATATATATATTTTGTAAACTTGAAATACAGAACTAGTTGAGATGACTTGTAAATTTTTGTCGGAACAAGTGGGCCTGAATTGACCAAGAAATTTTTTTTTCGATATTCAGTGAATGTATTTTAAGATACACATTTTAAATACTGTGTGCATAGTGTGTTACCAAAATCTTGTTCTGTAAACTTTATTTAGATCATAAAGCTTAGTTAGGATAGGAAAGTATAAATTTTCGGGAGTTCGGATAGAGAATTATTGATAAACGATTAGGAAAATCTGAATAAGCATGATTAGACAAAAATAGAATTTTTTCTAATACAATAATCTAACACTACAGCGTTTATATTAATATAATGAAGAAGACTTTTCTATTCTATTCAAATTTTCAATTGACAAGTAAACATCAAAAGAATCTTTCAATTGACAAGTAAACATTAAAAGAATCTGTTTATTGACAAGTAAACATTAAAAGAATCTGTTAATTGACAAGTAAACATCTAAAGAGTCTGTTAATTGACAAGTAAACATCTAAAGAATCTGTTAATTGACAAGTAAACATTAAAAGAATCTGTCCATTGACAAGTAAACATCAAAAGAATCTGTTAATTGACAAGTAAGCATTAAAAGAATCTGTTAATTGACAAGTAAACATTAAAAGAATCTGTTAATTGACAAGTAAACATTAAAAGAATCTGTTAATTGACAAGTAAACATCAAAAGAATCTGTTAATTGACAAGTAAACATTATAAGAATCTGTTAATTGACAAGTAAACATTATAAGAATCTGTTAATTGACAAGTAAACATTAAAAGAATCTGTTAATTGACAAGTAAACATTATAAGAATCTGTTAATTGACAAGTAAACAATAAAAGAATCTGTTAATTGACAAGTAAACATTAAAATAATCTGTTAATTGACAGGTAAACATCAAGAGAATTTGTTAATTGATAAGTAAGCATTACACGAATCTGTTAATTGACAAGTAAATATGTTGTTTATCTATAGATTAATTTAATTTGTATTAGAGATAAATTGCAGAAATCCAAAATCTTAAGAGATCAAGCAGATTCTGGGTAAACTCATAATTGCGCGTATCTACGCTGTAAATTTAAACCAAGTAAAAGTTGCAACATTTAAATCTAAATTTAAATTATTGAATCTATATTTCCAAGAATCTACAATTGTATTGCCATCTTTGAAACTTTCCCTGTTAATAAATTCTTACCCTTCATTTGCTACAATTTCTTTTAGTACACCTCTGTAGTCTTCATCTTCTACAATCAGATAAATAAAGGTTATAATCTATATAATAAAAACAAGACATTTGTATATATATATGTTGCCTATAGCCGGCCCAACAGCTGGACCGAATGGACTGAAACTTTTTGTGGACACTCAGGGGTGACCGGGGGGTGTTAAAGGCTGAAAAAATTCGAAATTTTTAAAAAATATTTTTATTCAAAGTTTTCTTCATATTTTTTTTTTCACAGGTACGCTGGGCCCTTCAGCTAGTATATATTATAAATCAAAATTCGTAGCTTTTGAACCGAAAACACCATTTAGTCCAATTTTTTTACTTTTATTAAGAAAACTTATTTACTTAAATTCTGAGCTTTCTTTTAAGCATAAGTTTATTGCGTAAAATGTAAGTAGATAAAAAAAAATAAAACCTTTCTTAAAAAAAGTGCAAGCTAAATTGATGCATCTTTGAGTAACCAGGGTCAAAAAACATTTATATTAACTATTTCTATTTAAGTTTTGATTTCTGACAACCTTTTTTCAAATTGCAAGTTTACAGGTAGCCAAATATAGGCTTTAAATTGACAACTTCTATGTTTGAAAGCTTGGTAGGAATTGAAATCGAACGTTGTTATCATTGTATTAATATATACGACAACGTTGTTATCATTGTATTAATATATACGACAACGTTGTTATCATTGTATTAATATATACAATAACGTTGTTATCATTGTATTAATATATACGATAACGTTATTATCATTGTATTAATATATACGATAACGTTATTATCATTGTATTAATATATACGATAACGTTATTATCATTGTAATAATATATACGACAACGTTGTTATCATTGTATTAATATATACGATAACGTTGTTATCATTGTATTAATATATACGACAACGAATAAATGTTATTTCAACAAATACATGAATTTAGAGATAAGCAAGATCGTTTTTGGCATTTTTTCGTCAATTGTGAAGTTATTTTTTTAGTTAAGTGAAATCGTTAGTTCAAATGAAAAAAAATCGTAAACTGAAAACAAAATATTTTTCAAAGTTTGTTCAAAAAAAATTTTGTTCAGTTTAAAACTAAACTATTCTATCTGAAAATTTGTTCATTCAGTAAAAAAATATTGTTCATGAACAATCAAGATAGTTCAAACAATTTTAAATCGTTTGTTTAAAAAAAATACTGTTTTCCATTTCTCTGAACAACTCAAGTCTCAAGTCCATCTTTTTTTCTGAACAACAACATCGTTCACGAGAAATGTTGTTTGTTCTCAAAAGCGATGCCAATCTTTATAGCAATATGAAAGGTTTACCTTCTGGTTTTAATTGTTTAAGGTTTATAATGAACCCGGAGGAAGCTGCAGCTGTGTGCTGTAGTATTGGTTGAAGCAACTTAAAAATAGTTTTTATTTTAATTTTCATTTATGATTTTACTTTATTTTTAATTTACACTACTCAATTTATGGAAAATATGGTATATGAAAAAAATTTTTATTTAAAAAAATATTCAATGATAATAAAATTGTGATAATTCCAATATTTTGTTAAATCTACATCAATATATTTATGGTTTATTATGCTGGGGTTCATAAAAATTTGGGATTTTTGTTTAAGAAGAAATAAATCTTTGATTTAACATTTAATATTTGTTGTGGGGTGAGGTTGTGGTGGTAAAAAAAAAGCATCTCTCAATCTGATGAAAGAGATAGACCCCTCTGCAAAATTAACTGCTGGATACCAGCCCCAGAAGCACAATGATTAATTATATTCAAATATTTAGTAACAAAAATAATTAGTTGTAAACTTGTACATATGCTATTGCTGTATCCTATATCATACGAAAAATAAAAAGAGAAGTACAGCTCCCGAAAACATTTATTGAAAATTCAGTTTATGAAATAATTTGTTTCAAATACAGTAAGATTCAGAAAACTTTGGAATAGAAAGACGACTGTTTGACTCCAATTATGATTTCCAATAGATACACAGCAATTTAGCAGTGTAAACTGTAAACAGTCCTATCTTATAGTAAACAAAGAATTGTTAATATAATCGTAAAAATATTTGCCTCTAAAATTCAAACCCTTATGTCCTTATATTTTAATACTTATCCATTGATATTTAAAACTTAACATTTTTCTCTTGATAATAAAACAAAAGTTTAAAAAATAAAACCTTTGCACATCAGTCTGTAAAAAATAAGCGACTAGAAAGGAATTGAGTCCTTGCCACAAATTCTGATTTTCTAATCCCTTTATCTTTTGAACCCACTGTCGTAAACCTTTGATATTTCAAACTTATATTATTTGATCTAACAGAAGTCATAGTTTGAAAGTCAAATGTCTACAACATTGGACTGAAAAGATATAGGAATTATAAAATCAGAGTTTGTGACAAAGACTCAATTCCTTTAATAAATAAATTGATTTTTGCCTCAAACACTCAAAGACTCAATTCCTTTAGAGAATCGATATTGAGTTAGCATAATTTGTCGTACTGAGCCAATAATGTTTACAGCTTACCTTTAGGTTCAGGTTAGTATCATATAATAGAGTCACTTTGGTCCAGCCATATCTGATCATGAGATCAACTAAAATATTAAGATCTGATCATGAGATCAACTAAAATATAAAGATCTGATCATGAGATCAACTAAAATATAAAGATCTGATCATGAGATCAACTGAAATATAAAGATCTGATCATGAGATCAACTAAAATATAAAGATATGATCATGAGATCAACTGAAATATACAGATCTGATCATGTGATCAACTAAAATATAAAGATCTGATCATGAGATCAACTAAAATATAAAGATTTGATCATAAGATCAACTGAAATATAAAGATATGATCATGAAATCAACTAAAATATAAAGATCTGATCATGTGAGTAACTGAAATATAAAGATCTGATCATGAGATCAACTAAAATATAAAGATATGATCATGAGATCAACTGAAATATAAAGATCTGATCATGAGATCAACTAAAATATAAGATCTGATCATGAGATCAACTAAAATATAAAGATCTGATCATGAAATCAACTACTGAAATATAAAGATCTGATCTTGAGATCAACTAAAATATGAAGATCTGATCATGAAATCAACTAAAATATAAAGATCTGATCATGAGATCAACTGAAATATAAAGATCGGATCAAGTGAGTAACTGAAATATAAAGATCTGATCTTGAGATCAACTAAAATATAAAGATCTGATCATGAAATCAACTAAAATATAAAGATCTGATCATAAGATCAACTAAAAATAATAATATGTGCACACCATAGAACAAGGAAAGTTTTAAAACATTATTTTTATTTTACCTAGAATTTTTCCAATACTGCGAAAATCAGGGAATAGTGAAACTGAACCATAAGTCGTCTTCTAATCAACAAAGTTAACTCATATATGTGCAGGATTACCCACAACGGATGAGGACGACTGTACGAAATTTTTATTGTCCGTTTCCTTACATTCATGATTCCCTATAACCAAATAGATTATCAAGTACAATAGGTGGCAACAGAGAAATGGACCAATTATACACGACGTCACAAGTGTCAAATATAACAAGGAAAACGGAATTTTCTCACATTAGTTTTCCAAGATTAAAAAAAGTGTAAAAACAGAAATAAAGAACACATTATATTGCACTTATATTTCACAATAAGATAAGCACTTTATTCTAAAATTATCATTAATAATTTTGTCGGACACAAAAACTGATTTGACACTTGTGACGACAGAATACAACTGTACTGAGAGTGTACAAATTCTACGTTGCCATCTATTGTTCTAGAATCAAATTGCCTGTAACTATAATTTTTTTCCCGATGCGAACTCAATAAATAAGCGATTTAAAGACCACATTCAAGATAGAAGATCTAATAAAAAGTTAAAAATATTTGAAAAGTTTCCAGTCGTCTTTACAGTCTTATTCTGTCTGGGTAACCCTGTATTTGAACTTTAAATTTTCAGAATACTTTTTTACATTTAAAAATTTGTGCAGAAATTTAGTGTAATATGATATCTCTTGAAAAATTAAAATCTGATACTATAATTTTTCTAAAAATTGAAACCTTTTAGCCACCTGCCGAGATACCCAGGATATTCTAAGTTATAATAAAAGATCAATATTAAGTTGAGTTTCCAAGTACAGTAATATTTGAAACAACCTGGAATATTATTAATTGATGGATGCCTTCAAAATTCTCTATGGCCTTTAAGCTTGCAGCATTCAATATAGGTATCCTGATTTTAGCAATATTTGTAATGCAAAAATAATCACAATAAAATCCTTCTCCTTCTCTTTCTAAAATGTAATCTGCCATTTTTTTTGCTCTCAAAAATACCAGAGATAATAAGACTTTTGCTAAAATTTCAATTTACATTTTACATTTTCAACAAATTATAAAATTGTTTTATTCTGAACGAAATCATTTATATCTCTGGCAATTATGAAAGCACAAAAATGGCAAACCACATTTTGGAAATGGCAGGAACGGGAATATACTGCAAGTATTGTTTTAAAATAAAATTGTATTGATAATTGGTTAGATTTGTAATTTAAAGTTGTTATTAAAAATAAATATCTTTGTTATTCTAAAAGTTGAAAGAAAATCAAATCTTTATTCTTTATCATTTATTTATCATTTATTCGCTTATTCTTTTCTATTTATTCATCATTTATTCTATATCAAATCCAAGATATCAAATCTTTATTCTAGAAACCTCTCAGAAGAGAAAATTAGATTTGACGTAGAAATTGTTATAATCTATCTAGTGCATCATCAAACATCACTGAAAATATTATATTCGATTCACAGGTGGCACCCTTAACCCTTATTCAGGCTGACGTCTGGTTTACCCAAAATAGTCTGGGGAGGGGGTCTCCCCTCTGTTAACCCTATTCAGGCTAGTTTACCCAAAATAGTCTGGGGGGTACACCCCTCCCCTCTATTAACCAATTTACATAAAGTTAACCATGTACAGGCTGACGGAAGAGGGGGGGGGGGGGGGGGTTGTCCTTTGGACCCACCCCCTCTATTTCCTTATTGTGATAAAAATCTATAACATTTGATAAATTTGTGAAAGCCCTTGGGCTCTACTTTAATAATCTGCAAAAAATTGTAAATTTGCAAAATATCAAATATTTATTGCAAAATCAAGTTATTAAGCAAAAAATGTGCAAAACAAATAGTGCGCGAAATATGATAAATTATACATTTTCGAAAAGCTTTTACCACGGTAAATTCAAATTTTCAAAAATCAATTTTCAGGTTGAAAAAAATGTAAACCGGACATGTCATTGTCACCCTACAAGTGGAGGTATACAGTTAATTCTTTAAACCATTAAACAGTGGGGGGAAGCAGGCTATACTGTGAGATTCAGATCCCCTAGCCTTTATGGGTTAAAAAAGTTAAAAATATTTTCGAATAATATAATAAATAATCTTTTTTTATAGTAAACTGTTGCCTTGTGAGGGTTTTGGCTGGTCCCAGGCAAACCAAGACTAATCATTTAGAGATATTTTAATATCTATTTATTTTATTGTAATGGGTATTAATTATTATAATGCATAAAAGTGTTTGTCTGGAGTTCTACTTTTGATCGAAAACAAACTGGAACGAGTAAAAATTCCAGCAAACACAAACATATATATATTTTATTAAATTTTGCTCAACTTAATAGCAGGTCGATAAAGTTGCTTTATCGCACTGTTGTAGGTTTTTAAAGTCACTTTATCGACCTACAATTCGGGAAATATTAGCTCTGATACAAATCTTTTTTTCAAAAAATAAAGTTAAAAAATGTTTGTTTTTCTTTAATTAAAAATAATCTCTAAACAGTTCCTTGTTTCGAAATACGGGATTTCACTACAATCACAAATACTTTTCACGTGCTCTAGAAAAAAAGTTTCTATATGAATGAATTAACATATTGCTATGCATATCAAATTACTTATTAGCTCACAAGTCACACAAACCCAATTATAACACGATTCACGAGACAAATACTTTATTTTTACGACAATAGATAGCAAACAATTATTATGTAGATTGCAGGAATGCGTAACGAGAATCTCTAACAGAAAACCACTATTATCCTCCTCCTCCTCCTCGTACTGTAGATCATCATCGACTGACTCTTGTTTTTGTGCAGGTTGACCTGCTCACCCAGGTCAGGAATCCCTAATTCTCCCAAAATACCAGGTTAACTGTCCGTTGGAATTCCGGTTTCATTCTGGCCCCCAAACTCGGCGTAGGTTAATAAAAGATTCAACTAACTAGAATATATCCCAACAGAAAATAGGGATAAATATTCTCTGTTCACAAAATAATCGTTTTGCTCAACTGCTACACTACAACAAGAAATCTGCCACAACAAGAAATCTGCTACAACAAGAAATCGTATTGTTACAACAACAAATTATTTCCTTGATAACTATCCGGTGTTTTTGTTTAATGCGGTCTAAGCCTGCTTCCAAATCATTGTGGGAAAAATAAAACCTGCTTTATTTTGTTTAAATAATAATTACCTATCTTAAAGGGACTCTAAAGGAAAAATGAAAGGGGGGATAGGATTAAACCTAAGAATCTTTGGCGTTGAATGATATATATATGACTTCTAACTTATGTTCCTGTCTCGAGAAATTGATATACAACTGTGTCAAATTTATGCAAAAATTCATATAAATGCAATAATGTATAAAAGTTGTAGTGTGGAAGACGATGCCTGGCCGCGTTAAACTAGTTCCACAAGATTCAACAGAATGAGATAGAACGGATACGGGGCATTAGTACTGATATGATCTCTACAGTCTACACGTGCGATATCGATATTGACTCTAGTTCTGAACCCTCTAGTAATAAGTTATAAGAAATATATATACTGGAAGTTATTGATGCGTTTTATTAGAGTCTGACTCACGTCCTCTATAGTAGTATTAAACAGATCAAATTCAACAAACACGAAACCAATCTAAAAACGATTTCATCTCAAGTTTGCCTTTTGAATAGATATATTATTATATATAGTCCGTATAGTCCGTATTACATCACCAGAACTTCAGCCAATGACAGTATCATTGTCGGAAATCATGTGACCAGTATACTGCACTGCCATTGGCTGAAGTTCTGATGACATAATACGGGCTATACGGACTATATGTAATAATATTATCAATTATATCTATTAAAAATGCAAAATAAAAATTAAACAATTATAATATAAGCAAAACTGAGATTCTCAGGTTTCTATAAGAAATAGTCTTTTCAGATTGATTTTCGTATTTGCTGAATATGAACTTTTATACAAAATTGTGTAAACATAAATTTGCGTATAAATTTGACATAGTTTTATAGTTATATTATGACATAGTTCAAAACATTCTCAGGTTTCAGCCTATACCCTCTTTCATTTTCCCTTTACAGTCCCTTTAAGAGACCAACTTTTCCAAATATTAAAACGTTTAAGCCGAAACTTATGTAAAAAAGGCTTGTTTTAAGTCCAGTGTATAAAGTTTAATGTTTCTTTGTCAATTGTGAATTTCAAACATATTTTTGAATTGATATTAATTAGTAAATACACTGTGGTAATTCTTGTAAACAGATCAGCTATTACCCTCAAAAGGAATTGAGTCTTTGCCAAAAATTCAAATTTTCTAATCCCTATATCTTTTTTACCTGATGGAAACAACTTTATATTTCAAACCTATATTATTTCATCTAACAGAATTCATAGTTTTAAATATATAAGGTCCAAAACATTGGGCTGCAAAGATAAATATATTTTCAAATTAGAGTTCGTGGCAAATACTCTATTCCTTTTAGTCCATCTAATTATGTAAAAAAAGCTTTGTTAAATTTTAAATCAGAATTAATCATGTTTGGATAATTTCTATATGAAAAACTTTTAAATTCAAAACTTGTAACCATTTATCCCCCCATTTATCTCTGATTTGTTTTATTTCAAAAGAATTCTAAAATTTAAAGAAAAAAGAGCTTTAATGGAAATTCCTTTCAACGTTAGAAAATTCTAGATAATTGATATTCTTGGAAAATATTTAGAAATTTCTATGAGAAAAAAACAACCTACGCAGCACGTTTTGTGTCTCTTAAGAAAAGTATTATTGTTGATTTTTTTTCAGAATAAAAACTTTTTAAATTGGACAAATTAAAACCACAGTCCTGTTTTAAGGGACTGTAAGTGTAATTTCAAGTGACCCTTCCTTAAAAGATGGGCTGAGTCACACCGGTACCCTCAAAAACTGTGTGTAATGGAGTATCCATTAGAGCTTAATGTTTTTGTTTTGAAAACTGTTTATTTAGATTTGTGGTTTCTCTCCAGAAGTGATATGCGCAGCGCATTTCTTGATTACAAAAAAAAACTGGAAAAAATTAAACACTTTTCGAGACCGAAAGCTTTCACATTTTTGAACAGATTGATGTTTTAAGCAAAGATGGTTGATCTAGAAAGATGCTGCATTAGAAATTTATCTGACTGTTGTATACGCACTGTACATCTGTATTTGACGTCATTGGTTATTTTGGTTACTTGAGCGTCTAATTAATATTAAAGGACCGTTCACTTATTTGGGTAATGAAATGGTAAACTGAATAGCTAATTAGCTATTGATTGGTATTGGTCTTACTTTTCAAAGATATCTATGGCGGGGAGAAAAAAGCCGATTATCGCACCGAAGTTCAGTTCAAAGGTCCGTATAATGCCTTTGCCTAGACACTATTTGATCTTTTTGTCAATGCCATGGATTAAAAAAAAATTCAAATATAAAATTAAACTGTTCTATCTAATAGTAAATTGTAAATTTCTTAATTTAAAAAAAAATTAACTTTCTATTCCTTGTTTAGCACATTGAATATTTTGTATTGCTTCTGAAAAAAATGTGAATTGAACAATGCAAGAAAGTTTAAAGTTTTAAATATTATTTAATTGGTTTAAGGGTAGTTAAAATAGTTTAGACAATTGATTGAGTGGCGTAGGTTAGGAAGTGTTGATCAAAGGGAGGACAGTATAAACCCTAAAAATTACAAAATTTATTCAGATGGTTTAAAAACTTAGTGTATATTTGACAAGTGCACCCTCCCCAAATACCCCAAACACCCCCAACCCCCCCAACCCCCAACCATATGTTGTTGATTCTGAATATGCCCCTGGGCCTGATCTATATTTTGGAGGGCCGCAGGGAGTGGTTTTTATGAGACTTTTCAAATATCAAAAGTTTACATATTTTTTTAAACAATGTTTAAAACATATTGGCATTGAAATATGATAATTTTAAATTTTCATGGGCTGTTGTTTTTGAAAAACGTTGAATATAGTGTTTATGGCAAGGTACTGTACCTTTAGGGTGGAATTTTGTAAATGTAAATCAGCTTTTTTCTGGCCAAAAAGTAAGACTAATACCAATTAACACCTAAAAGGCAGTTTAGTTCTCCATTAAACTACCCAAATAAATTAACAGTTCCTTTTAAACTGCAGACAATTATGAATTCTTTGTGCCAAAAGCGAACAAAAATTGAAAATATTAACTTGTATTTCAAAAGTTATTCAATCATTTGTTGGATATAAGAATTTTTTGTTGAATTTGCGAATAAGTTACGCATCTCTTTAGTATGAATATAATTGCTAACAATTGTGAATGAAAATTTTCAGATTTTGTCAATATTTTTTTCCAAAGTGCTATGAAGTGAGATTTTAGGCCCTGAAAGAGGCAGAACAGCAGATAAATCCAATATAAAACGGTAACATTTAAGGTAAATGTTGTCTTTTATTTTATCATAGGCAATGAAATACTATCGCATAAATTAATGCATTTCTAACCCATTCATTTATAATTTGATTAGTGGGGATTTGTTTAAAAAAGTATCAATCGTTAAACCATGTACCATGGATAACTGATTATTAAATTTTTAGCCATTACAAGAAAGTCCATTACTAAAATTGATCATACAATAAAACATAATGAACATATATATCAGAATCTATATATAAATTTGGCTTGTCTGTTTGTTTGTTTGTTTGTTTGTTTGTATCCAATAAACGTCAAAACGGCTGAACCGATCGGGCCCAAATTTTTTGTGGGACATCTAGGGACTCCAGGGAAGGTTTATGAATCATCAAAATTTCAAATATTTGTCTCCATCAAAATTCGATCGTCATTAAATTTTTAAAAATTTTGAAAATCCGCGAAATTTTTTGTGAAAATCCGCGAATTATTTTTGTTTTGTTTTACGATTCACAAAGAGAACATGTTCACAATTAATTTAGGAGATGGGCGCGAAGCGCCCTCTAAGGCTAGAAAGAAGGGCGCGAAGCGCCTTGAATTTCTAGTAGATTATGTTTTATTATCCATATTAACCTGAAAACCTAAAAATATTAAAGTCTCTATATATTATATCAAAATAATGGCTGATACTACATTAAGCATAATGATTTAAAATATCCCTTATTATCTTTGAACTAGCTGTTACCCCTATCTCTGCTGGGGTACTTGAAAACCAGGATATGCTGGGGGGGGGGAGGGGTAAATTTGACCCCCCTCCCTCTAAATCCCATGTTTGATGTCCAAATATGACAAATGATACATCATTGGAAAGCTCTTGTGCTCTACTTTTAGAATCTGCAAAGAAATTTGCCAATTTGCAAAAATTTAATTTTTATTGCAAAATCTAATCATATAGAAAAAAAGTTTGCAAAAAGAAATTTGTCCAAGAAATGAAAAATTATAAATTTTTGAAATGCCCTTGACAAAAAAAACTAAAAAATGTGCAAATTTCCTTAGACAGGTTGTTAGCATTTCCATTTTAACAAAGAATCAAACACCTGTGTATTGGCAACTATAAAGTTTATGGAGGATATACAAGAGGAAGAATCAATGCTTGTGTTCCTAAAATCAGATGCTTGCCTTGATAAAAGTGAAACAGTGTTCCTTATTGGAGATGGAATAAACACTGCTCAATCTTACCCATTTGAGTTCCCTCTGCCAACCGAACTAGGTACTTTCGGACAAAGAGGTGTTGAATTGCTGAATGGAATTATCTAAATATATAACTCTTACACTAATGCATGTTTCTCAAATGTTGGGGGTAACTGGAAATTACTGACAAAATGTGTTAATCCAGGAAGATATTATGCAAGTATGACAACTGTTTGAGATTATATGATGATTATGGGTGGCGCTAAGGGAGGTTATTTCAATACTATTGAACGTTTTGACGGTGATACTTGGACTCCCCTGTCTAATAATCTAACTTACGGAAGAAAATTACATTGTAGTGTAGCAATATGCTCTACTGAAGTTTTGGTGATTGGAGGTTATTTTACATCATCTTATATATCAGCAATGGAAAAGAATGACATAAATGGAAATCACATTGAGACTCTTCCAAGTATGGAGTTAGCTAGGTCAAGTTCTGGGTGTGGTGTTTACAATAATGAAGTCTATGTTACTGGTGGATTTAACAGTACTGGGTTGTCAAGTGTAGAGGTGTACAATATACTAGCTAAACAGTGGAGAAAAGCAAATAATATAAAAATATTTGGCGGATATGATGCAGTGGCAAAAATATCAATGGAAGTATTTTATGGAATCAACTGGATAGAAGATAATACTAATCTCAGTAAACCTTTTATGGAGGTGGATCAGTTTTAGTTCATCAAACTAAACATGGATCAATTTATTTGATAATTTGAGATAGAAATTGATATAAACCCATAGTTTCAGATTTTGTAATGTTTTTATATGATTTTGTCTGTATAAGCACCACAATCTTATTAAGTATAAAATATATATTAGTGGATTAATTGATACTGACAGATTTTTGATGTATGCCGACATCCCTTCCCATACCCTTCCAGGTGGAGGCACTGTTCCCCCCCCCCCACCTCCTTGTGACAGCAGAGAAACCAGGTCTAGTAATTCTCGATTAAACATGGATATTTTTGAGCTTACTGTCCCGTTGGAGACAAATATAAAAAATGCCAATGCTCAAAAGATGAAAAAGTATAAACATTTTATCTCAGATATAACAACCCTTTTGAAATCGGCTCAAGAGGATATATCTCACCATCAAATAAAGCAAATCTAAAGAAACTCAGTGTTAGTTTTAAAGCAATGTGCGAAAATCTATCAAGCCTTGCAGTACTGTCATCATACCACATTTTTAGAAAACAAAAAACACTAGACTGGGACCAAGAAACTCCATTTCTGAAAACCATATCTGAATAACTAAACTCTACTCATGCTAAAAGTCTTGTATTGCACCTGTTTTTTGGCAAACCCTGTCAATTATAAAATACAATATCCAGAAAAAAGAGTATTAGTTTGTAAACTTTTATATTGGTTAATGTAATTTTGCTGTAGAAAAATATAAATGATGAATATAATATTGATATTTTTACATGTTTCAGGAAAGAGTTTAAAACATTTAAGACCATTCACAATAGTTTGCAACTTGTTATTTCTGCTTTTTTAATTGGTACCATGATTCATCCCTAGAATATTAGTTATTTACTTTTATATGTTTTAGTAGTATACCATTGTGGAATAGATTAGTTTTTTAGCCATCCCATTCTGAAGGTAGGTAGGTACATATGTGACGCAGAATGTAAACAAATTTTCAAACATCTTTTTATATTCATTAAAAAGGGTTGCTATGCCCTGATAAAAAAAAAATTACGATATTTTGTTTATTCTGTGTTTTATAATGCAGATGAATAGCTAGTTCTAAATATCTTCATTAGATTGATCATAAATTTATTAGGAGGTACACAGTTGTATCCAAAGAGAAAAAGAGATACATCATAACTCAGCAGAGGGGATCTTAAATAAATCTTTCTGGAAATCACAATCTACCAGCTTTCAGGAACAAGGCAAATCAAAGGCTGAAAATAGATTTTTTGAATAAAAAGATGACAGATTAAGGTGCATGCACTCTCTCTGTCTTGTCATTCAACCCCTAAATCTTGAAAGGACAACATCTAGTCTTATCTCTGTATTGTTATTAATCTATGATTATAATGTTATAATAAACGCTTAATTTGATTTAAGTAAAGGAAACTATCATGTTGGTTAATCTTATCGATAGGCAATAGATTTACTTAATTATTAGGAATATAAAAGATAATTTTTAGAACATTATTATTATAATGATTATTGAAAATATCATTGTTACTTTTTCTTTTTTATCATCATTATTCTTCTTATTATTATTATTATCATAAACATTTATCATTATTATTTTTACTATTTATATTTATATTTTTAAAAGTAAAAATGGGTTTTAGAGGTAAAGATTACAGAAAAATGAATTGGTTATATTCTTACAAGGGTTGGAGTTTGCCGGTGATTCATCAGGTTTGTTTTAAAATGGGCTATAGAGGTAATTTTGAATTAACCTCCGGTTTAAGAGTGACATGTTTAATTTACGACGTTTATCCTCTATAACGTTGACGAAGATATTGAACAACATTCAAAATTTTTGGCTAAAAAGAACACTGATGATAAGTTAAAGTGCCACTTGAAATATCCTTATCACTCAGTTCATTTTTTTCTAGAATTTTATATCTCAAGTGTTTCAGCATTAAATCCTAAGGCTGGCAAAAAGTCTGTAAGAAACTTTTTGGAAAATGAACAGAAAATTTTGTTTATCCTTATTTCTTTTTTTTGTGAGGGGGGCATTGTTGTTTTTCATCCTACCCATGTTAAACTGACAATGCCGAAGTACAACTTGTATGTATAGACAGGTTTTGAAGGACTTTTTTGAATATTACCAATCTCAATTTCAGCTATTAGTTTTTACTTTATACAAACAATTCATGTCTAGCTAGCAATTAGTGAAATGTTCCAAGTAAGCTTTGTCTGTGGATGGAGAGATTTTTTTTTGTCTTTTTGACGCTTCCCAGATTTACAAATTACGGCAGTGCCTTTGACGTTTGAATAAAAGATAAACAAATATGTTAAAGCTCAATGTTTTGATAATTAGAATGATTTTGATAAAATTGATGAATATTAAAAACACATTTTATATCAAGCACATAAAAAATGATGTTAGTTTTATGTTAGTTAGTCATATCTATGCTGTGGATAAATATTTTAAAAAGAAAGTTTAATAATAATATGTTGTTGAAATACTTCCATTAGAGTCCATTATACAAGAGGACAGGGGCTAAATAATTATGAATAAATTTTTTTTTCTTAAAAGTTAAATTATAGGAACAAGTAAAAGCAGAAAATTTTTTGTCTAAACAACTCAACTTGTTGAATTTCACATCAAACTGAAGTAAATTCAATGTAAGATTGAAATATTATATGTTTTCATTCATAGTGGCTTTTTTCCTGCCACAGTTATCTTTGAAAAGTAAGACTAATACCAATGTTTAGTTCACCATTAAACTACCCAAATAAGTTAACAGTCCCGTTTAAACCACAGTTATTTAACACAATTTTGAATGCTTTGTGCTAAAAATGAACAAAAATTGATTATCTTAACTTGTATTTCAAAAGTTATTTAATCATTTGTTGGATGCATGATTTTTTTGTTGAATTTGCGAATAAGTTACACATCTCTTTTGTATGAATAAAATAGCTAACAATTGTGAATGAAAATTTTCAGATTTTGTCAATATTTTTTCCAAAGCGCTATGAAGTGAGATTTTAGGCCCTGAAAGAGTCAGGACAGCAGATAAATCTAATATAAAATTATCAATCATCATAGGCAATGAAATACTATCGCATAAATTAATGCATTTCTAACCCATTAATTCATAATTTGATAGTGGGGATTTGTTTAAAAAATTATCAATCATTAAACCATGTATAATGAATAACTGATTATTAAATTTTTAGCCAGACAGACCATTACTAAAATTGATCATACAATAAAACATAATGAACATATATATCAGAATAGATTATGTTTTTATTATCCATACTAAGTTTAATATCCATATTATGTTTAAGTGTAGGTTATGACTATGAGTATTAAGTTATAATTTAAAGTCACAGTTACTTGGTAGCAGTTTTACAATGCCTGTCTTACAGATAGCACTACTTTTGTTACTTACAATAGCTTTAACCCCAGCAGAAAGGTATTTTAAAACATTGATTTAGAAAATTTTAAACTTCTACACTTTATAATTACTGTAGGGGTAAAAGATATAGCTTATAACAGTGGATCCAAAAAAATGTGCTGAAGAAAGATGACTGTAAAACTCAATTTATGATTTTAAATAGTCGAATGAAAGATGATGATGTTTTGCAATGTAGAGATATTTAACAGATAAATCTCACTTAATTAGTTAATTTTCAAGCAAACACTGGAAAACAATATCTTTACCAGCTCATAACAGATCCATCTTACTTAATTAGTTGATTTTCAAGCAAATACTGGAAAACAATCTCTTTTCCACCTTATAACAGATCCATCTCACTTAATTAGTTGATTTTCAAGGAAATACTGGAAAACATCTCTTTACCAACTCATAACAGATCCATCTCACTTAATTAGTTGATTTTCAAGCAAATACTGGAAAACAATCTCTTTACCAGCTCATAACAGATCCATCTCACTTAAATAGTTGGGTTTCAAGCAAATACTGGAAAATAATCTCTGTATTAGCTCATAAAAGATCCATCTCACTTAATTAGTTGATTTTCAGCAAATACTGGAAAACAATCTCTTTATCAGTACATAACAGATCCATCTCACTTAAATAGTTGGGTTTCAAGCAAATACTGGAAAACAATCTCTTTATTAGCTCATAACAGATCTATCTCACTTAATTAGTTGATTTTCAAGCAAATACTGGAAAACAATCTCTTTACCAGCTCATAACAGATCCATCTCACTTAATTAGTTGGTTTTCAAGCAAATACTGGAAAACAATCTCTTTAACAATCACATAACAGATCCATCTCACTTAAATAGTTGGGTTTCAAGCAAATACTGGAAAACAATTTCTTCAGCCATAACAGATCCATCTCACTTAATTAGTTGATTCTCAAGCAAATACTGGAAAACAATCTCTTTTCCACCTTATAACAGATCCATCTCACTTAATTAGTTGATTTTTAACAAAATACTGGAAAACAATCTCTTTACCAGCTCATAACAGATCCATCTCACTTAATTAGTTGGGTTTCAAGCAAATACTGGAAAACAATCTCTTTACCAGCTCATAACAGATCCATCTCACTTAATTAGTTGATTTTCAAGCAAATACTGGAAAACAATCTCTTTACCAGCTCATAACAGATCCATCTCACTTAAATAGTTGGGATTTTCAAGCAAATACTGGAAAACAATCTCTTTACCATCTCATAACAGATCCATCTCACTTAAATGGTTGGGTTTCAAGCAAATACTGGAAAACAATCTCTGTATTAGCTCATAAAAGATCCATCTCACTTAATTAGTTGATTTTCAGCAAATACTGGAAAACAATCTCTTTACCAGCTCATAACAGATCCATCTTACTTAATTAGTTGATTTTCAAGCAAATACTGGAAAACAATCTTTTTACCAGCTCATAACAGATCCATCTCACTTGATTAGTTGATTTTCAAGCAAACACTTGAAAACCATCTCTTACTAGCTCATAACAGATCCATCTCACTTAATTAGTTGATTTATAAGCAAATACTGGAAAACAATCTCTTTACCAGCTCATAACAGATCCATCTCACTTGATTAGTTGATTTTCAAGCAAACACTGGAAAACCATCTCTTACTAGCTCATAACAGATCCATCTCACTTAAATAGTTTCAAGCAAATAGCCCAAATTTTTATTTTGAATAATCTTTTTGTTTGTTTATCTCCTTGTGATTTTTACATTTTTTTTTTTCGATTCTGATGGTTATTATATGGTTAGAACTGACGAGGGTCAACCCAGACCGAAATATACTTTATATAAATGTGGAACTAACATCTACTTTTTTACTCTACAGAGGTTTGGTCCATCACCATCACTGAATTTTAAATCTACCTGAACCCTGATGGATCCTATAAATTCCTTATAAAGTAAATACTAGAGGTTTGGTCACAACTGCAACATACATAAATTCTTTTTCTTTGAACTCCATCTGATCTAGAATAACCAGAATGGTATCCTCTACACATCACTCCACAAATAACCATCAAATTTTCTCTAATGATGAATCAGGACTCTGCTATAATCGACTGATGTCTCTCACAGGAAAGTTTCACTCCGTAAATTCAAATAGAGTATTTCTACCAGAATGTTTAAGAACTGATTTAATTCCTAGAAGTTTTGAAATCTCTAATTTACCTCAAAACCATTTCTCAAGATTTTTTGCTAAGTGGTCTCACACAAAGAAACAAACTTCAGAAAGGAAAAAACTAACCTTTCTCGTAATCATAAACCACCAGAATAGTTTAAAATGTTTTGTCATGCAGTTAAATCAGAAATCCTAGACCCAGAGAATAGAAATAAAATCAGACCTAACCTACCTCTTGGAGAATTAAAAGCTCTTAAAGAGTTGATCAGTCTTCAGAGAAACGAGGTGATCACTATAAAACCTTGTGATAAGGGTGCAGGAATCATAATTCTGAAGTTTGAGAGTTATATGGAATCCTGTCTGAACAAACTTTCTAACCAACAACTGCAAGAGAATGGAACACTAAATCTGTACTATGTACAAGTTGAAGAAACAAAGAAACAGATAAAGTCTGTTTTAGATACTGCAGCTGATAAGAATTTCATCACAACTGAAGAACTTAAAGCTATGCTGGCTGATGACAAGATTCCAGCAAAGTTTTATCAACTGTTCAAAGTACATAAAACTCACATTCCAGGAGATAGTCCACGAAGTAGGCCTATTATCAGTGGCTCAGGAAGTTACACAGAGAATATAAATTTATTTGTGGACAGTTTTCTGAAATCCCTTTCCAACTGACACCCATCCTATCTTCAGGATACTCCAAATTTTTTGCGATGTATTGAAGAAATTAACAAAGATAATTTACCAGCCAACTCTATTTTATTCTCTGCAGATGTTACAGGATTGTACACAAATATACCTCAGGATGATGATCTAGAATTCTGTAGAGAAGCTCTTGAAAACAGAACTGATAAATCTGTACCTACGTCATTTTTGATTGAGCTGAACAGATCCATCTCACTTAAATAGTTGGGTTTCAAGCAAATACTGGAAAACAATTTCTTCAGCCATAACAGATCCATCTCACTTAATTAGTTGATTCTTAAGCAAATACTGGAAAACAATCTCTTTTCCACCTTATAACAGATCCATCTCACTTAATTAGTTGACTTTTAACAAAATACTGGAAAACAACCTCTTTATCAGCTCATAACACACATTTATAAAATGGTGTTTTCCTTTTCCACATTTTTATTGGTCCCATTCAATATTAAAAAAGCCAAGATTCAGTGATAAAGCTTTAAAAATAAGATAAGTAGAGAGGGTGGCTTGGATAAAACAATAGCCAATATAGCAAATAAGAAAAATTTGAAATTTTTGTACCACATTGACAAACTAGCTGTAAACTGTGAATTAATCCATGCTTTAAAAGCAACAGAAATAGTTTGACATATACTAATAAATCTAGATGGTAGATTTATTTGTAGTTTAGTCTGGAAAAGTTATACTCTTACGGTCCAAAAGTTTTTATTGGGTTTTTAATGCACATTAGAATTTTTTTTTTAAAACCCTATTCATAAAGCTTGATTGTGTTAAGGACTGAGGGTATAAAGTATGAACAGAATTGGAAGGTCTCAACCTCATTTTGGGAAAAATCAATAGTTGCTGAGAGCAAAGAATACAACAGCATGGTTTGTTCTCTCAAATGCCATAATAGCAATAAACTCTGCAATTCTTTTCATTTCGACAAAGAATCCAACACCTGTGTATTGGCAAATATAAAGTTTATGGAGGATATACAAGAGGAAGAATCAATGCTTGTGTTCCTAAAATCAGATGCTTGCCTTGATAAAAGTGAAACAGTGTTCCTTATTGGAGATGGAATAAACACTGCTCAATCTTACCCATTTGAGTTCCCTCTGCCAACCGAACTAGGTACTTTTGGACAAGGAGGTGTTGCATTGCTGAATGGAATTATCTAAATATATAACTCTTACACTAATGCATGTTTCTCAAATGTTGGGGGTAACTGGAAATTACTGACAAAATGTGTAAATCAACAAAAATATCATGCAAGTATGACAACTGTTGGAAATTATATTATGTCTATGGGTGGCTCATGGGGAGGTAAATATTTCAATATTATTGAACGTTTTGATGGTAATACTTGGACTACTCTGGCCAATAATCTGACTTACGGAAGAGATGCCCATTGTAGTGTAGCAATAAGCTCTACTGAAGTTTTGGTGATTGGAGGTTATTATACACCTTATAATTATACACCTTATATATATCAGCAATGGAAAAGTATGACATAAATGGAAATCACATCGAGACCCTTCCAAGCATGGAGTTAGCTAGGGCAGTTTTTGGGTGTGTTGTTTACAATAATGAAGTCTATGTTACCGGTGGATTGGGAAGTGTTTGGTTGCTTAAAAGTGTAGAAGTGTACAATATACAAGCTAAACAGTGGAGAAAAGCTAATAATATGAAAAGGGTGCGATGGGGTCATGATATGCATGTGTTTAATGGTAAACTCAGGGTATTTGGTGGCGGAAATGCTGCGGCATCTCAAATATCAATGGAGGAATTTGATGGAATCAACTGGATAGAAGATACTAATAATCTCAGTAAACCTTTCTATCGAGGTGGATCAGTTTTAGTTCCATCAAACTAAACATGGATCAACTTATTTGAAAATTTGATTTGTTTATTATATGATTTAGTCTGTATAAGCCTTATCTCTGTTGCATTCTGTTTGGTTGCAATTTTATTGACGATAATTAGACCAGAAAATGTCTAAATATGTGTTTTTTAATAAAATTGATATTAATCCATGTTTCAGGGAAGAGTTTAAAACATTTAGGACCATGCACAATATTTTGCAACTTGTTATTTCTGCTTTTTTAATTGGTACCATGATTCATCCCTAGAATATTAGTTATTTACTTTTATATGTTTTAGTAGTATACCATTGTGGAAAAGATTAGTTTTTTAGCCATCCCAGTCTAAAGGTAGGTACATATGTTTTACAGAATGTAAACAAATTTTCAAACATCTTTTTATATTCATTAAAAAGGGTTGTTTTGCCCTAATAAAAAAACAAAACATATTTTGTTTAGTCTGTTATCTATAATGCAGATGAATAGCTAGTTCTAAAAATCTTCATTAGATTGATCATAAATTTATTAGGAGGTCTATAGTTTTTAATTTTGTAATGCTAATTTTATGATATTGTCTGTTTAAGTCCTATCCCGATTGTATTACTGTTTGCTTGCAAGTTTATTGACGATGATTAAACCAGAAAATGTTTAAATATGTGTTTTTTAATAAAATTGATATTTTACATGTTTGAGGAAAATGCTCTAAAACAGCATAAATATGCATACAAATTATTAAAAAAATCTGTTGTTTATTCATTAAAAAAGGTTTAGTATGCCCTGATAAAAACTTTTAAATTCTAACATATTAATAGCCGGTCCTATAAACCAGCATTTCATATGCAAACAATTAAGGCAGGATGGAATCATGTGGGCTGTGTACAAAGAAAGAAAGGAAAGAAATAAAATTTAATTCTTACACAAAACAGAAACCCTTCAATAAATACTAGGAAGTGGTTTGAAAAAATGATTCTCCATCATACAATATTTTCAATTTCAATGTACAGATATTAAGGGTTTCTAGTCTGATTTAACATTGATTTAAATATTAATCCTTTTGAAATTTCACTAGTAGATAAGTTTGACATCAAGGTTGGTCAACTCTCTCTCTCTTTGTCAATAAACCTAACCAGTGCTCTGCTGCATGCTTAACAGGACATGAACACTGCAGGCTAACACATATAAAATGGATTTATTGACTAATTTAGTAAATTTTTTTTGTGAAAGAGCAAATGCAGCACAAAAACAGTCTGTCAAAATTCTCACCAGTATGAGTATAAAGCATTTAAAATTTACTGGACCTAAGGCCGGATTAAAAGAAGTTGAGCCACGTCAAAAATTTGAGATGCGGCTCAAACATATGGTTGGTGGCACTTGAAATTGTATATTATAGTGTTTCGAAATTTGAGCCAGGGCTCGATTGGAAGCGGGTTTTGTGGTTCAGCGAAGTGGTTTAAATTCCTTCAATTGGGCCTCTAGTTTCTTAAATTCCGACTTTCAGCTGTGTGATATAAAAAATGCTTCCCTCAGAACTTTGAAAACCCGTGAGTATGGTCGACTAAAGTATTAGAGAAGACAACATTTGTTACAATTTTTATTAGACCAATAAAAGTGCATATACAATTCACCAACAAAGGGTCAAACGACACTGGGTCAAACGACAAAGGGTCTAACGACAAAGGGTCAAAAGACAAAGGGTCAAAAGTGCGACAAAGGGTCAAACGACAAAAGGTCAAAATGATAAAAATATTTTTTGATTTGAATCATTGGAAACTTGCAATTTTAATCACAAAAATCTGCCAAACTTTTTTGAAAATTTACAACTTTAGTCTGATTCTGGCTTCCATAATGGTCGGGTTGGCAACATTTATTGCTGCAAGACAAGGTGGTAGGATCATTGTAGATGAACAGGGATATCATTACAAGAAGACAAGTGTAAACAAGAAACGGGTGTAAGTTATTTGAGGTGTTGGGATAAGATTGCTGAAAAATTCGATGCTAGAGCCATTCTTATCGATAAATTTGACTATTAAGTCCGTTAATGTCCTACAAACATATGACCAAGTCTCATTTAATATATTTATGACAAACTTGACAGCATTGTCTGACAAGTAAACATTTGAAGTAAGAGCAGTACAATATGTAGTTTTTATATGTATATTTATAACCTTTTTTTCATAGTTTTGTAGACAAAAACATTTATTGCATTGAATCATAAATATAGAAACCATTAATAATGATTTTTTCAGTAAACAAATTTTTACAGTGTTAGTAAAAAAAGAATGGATAAAAACTAAACAGGTGTCTAACTGTCTAACAGATGTCAAAATTTGAAATAAATTTGCCCCTTAGTCGCATTTTTTGACCCTCTGTCGTTTTACCCTTTGTCGCGCTTTTGACCCTTTGTCGTTTGACCCAGTGTTGTTTGACCCTGTGTCGTTTGACCCTGTGTCGTTTGATCCTGTGTCGTTTGACCCAGTGTCGGTGAATCTAGTTTTAACATTGCCATCTTTGCATGGAGGATCACTTGTAATTACGCTAATAGTTCCTTTCAGACCTTTTTTCAACATTTTGATGAATAGAATAGACAGTAAATACCAGCATGATCAAATTCTCAGCTCAGTTTTAATATTTTGTGCAGAAGTTAATACTTTTATAAAAAAAAAACAATAAAGTTGGAACTTTAATTTGAATCAAAATCTATGAAAAAGCTCTTTGGTATAGTAAAGATCTTAAATTGGACGGCAGGACTTTTGTTGTTGTTGTTTTTTAATGTCTTTAAGCCTTATTCAAGTGAATAAGGCTTGGCCTCTCAAAACAAGTTTCTTGGGAGAAGTGTCTTAGAGGTTCAAAAGTGAAAGTTCTAAAAATCTAACTTAAACAGGCAATTCTATTTTAGTGAAAACTCTGAAAACAATTTTTTTTACAGTATTTACAATACTGTGTCTAAATGAATGGTTTTGGGAAAGTGTGTAGTGTAATTGTATGATAATCAAAATCTATTTCCATATTTAGATTAGATTAGGTCTTTACCATTTTATGATAAGTACAATTACTAAGAGCAAAGAATTATAATAAATGTTATTTATTAATTTAAAGTTATCATATATTCTATTTTCTAGACAAAATTTACTTTAAGTCTATAATAACCTATCTTTTGTTACAATTATATTTTTTTCAATTTCTGTACAGAAAAAAAAACTTTCTCCATAATAAAACAACTTTGCAAAAAAAAAGATAATGATATGATAAAAAAGATAATGGTTGAAAGAAATAATGCAAAAATAATTTGTTTGCCAAAAATCATAAAAATTAGCGCTAAAAAATGTTTACATATTTGAACTTTAGTTGCAAAGGAATAAGCTACAGTGAAACCCTTAATAATGAATACATCGGTTTCGTAAATTTTAGTATTTGTGAAAATAAATAAATAGCCATGAATATGCGGGAACAGTTTTAAAGAGTTCCATATAGTCATTTAATTAAAAAACTAAATATCTGCAGCATTTCATTAATAGAAAGTGAAGAATACAACATTTGATGAATTCTTTCGAAGTATTCGTTATTAAAGGGAGTGACCGGCTATATAAGGTAGTTGAACTGAAGACGCAGTGTTGTGGAAAACTTCTTTAGGATTCATTTGAGACATATTTCACTTTTTAAATGTCTGTAAATCCTGAGTTTGAGCGCAAATTCGACGTTCAAAACTCCTGATTTGGGTGTGGATACGCTTTCAGAATTAGTTTTTTTTAAATTATTAACCCTATTCCCGCTGGGGGGGGGGTCAATTTTGATCCCCCCTTTAGTTTTTTTTGCATAACTCAAAAAGTATTGGTCTGAGGCTGTTGAAATTTTCTGACTTTTCTTACATACCCAAAGCCCTCCCTTTAGGCCTAAAACCGGGCTTTAATACTAACTGCCTGAGTCCTCAGGCACACTGCCTGAATGACTGCTTTTGCCTGTAGCAAACTAAATCTTTGTTTTGACCCACTTTCACTTGTCAGATTTTGATAAAATTTAGCTTTTTGGAAAGCCTATGACATGAGAAAACGGATTGCACAAGTTTTGCGAAAAAAAAATTGCAAATTTTTTGCAAACAACCTGTCAAAGGAAATTTGCACATTTTTAGTTTTTCTTGATTAAAAATCAGGTTATTTAAAATTTTGCAAAAATTTTTGCATATTTAAAATGGCATGGTCAAGGGCTTTTCAAAAATGTATAATTTGTCATTTTTTGGACAAATTTTTTTTTGCAAACATTTTTACTATAAAACTGGATTTTGCGATAAAAAATTCAATTTTCGCAAATTTGCAAATTTTTTTTGCAGATTCTAAAAGTAGAGCACTAGAGCTTTCTAATGATCTTTCATTTGTCATATTTGGACATAAAACATGGGATTTAGAGGGGGGGGGGTCAAATTGACCCCCCCCCCAGCGTATCCTGGTTTTCAAGTACCCCAGTGGGGATAGGGTTAATTAACGACAACATAAAATGTAAAAATATTCTACAATAAACTACAGATGCCATGTTTAGGAACATTTTGAGACAATAAAAATTAATCTTATCATCGAAAATAAGTAATCTTATTCAATTATTAGTTTCTATTATCTCATTATTCTAGTTTCTTGTTATTCACAAAGATGTTTGCAGATTTTCTATAATTATTATTGAAAAGACAACATTTAAAGAATTTGAAGAAATCTGCGAATAAATTCAAAGAAAATTAGAAATTCAATATAATAATGAAAACGAAATAATCGATTTTAGCATTGATTTATTGACAAGTTTCTTTTGTGAAATATGTTCCTAGTCATCTAATTAGATTACTGTATAATTTTTACTTAATTTTTCGTTGTCGTTATTTAATAATTTAAAAAAACAAATTCTGAAAGCGTATCTACCCCCAAATCAGGAGTTTTGAACGTCGAATTTTTGCTCAAACTCAGGATTTACAGATCTTTAAAAAGTGAAATATGTTTCAAATGAATCCTAAAGAAGTTTTCGACAACACTGCATACTCAGTTCAACTACCTTACATAGCCGGTCACCCCCTTTAAGGGTTTAACTGTAGCTGGCTCAAAAGGTTAAACTTTTTTTTATACAGCCTTTATTGAGATATGAAATAAAATCAGATGTTTTTTTTTCAAGATATTTCCAACAGCAAACAAAACAGTTGTATGTTTATAAAATTAAGATTTTTAAGTGTACATTTTAGCTTATAATAAGGGGTTTGTATTAGTTAGAAAAGTCAAATATTGCAAATTTGCTAATTTGCAAATATCCAAGTATGTATTCTGAAAACTTGTATTTAAGAATGCACATTGCACATTACAAATTCATTCAAAGCTTTAACATGAAAATATTATTTTTGTCTGACTTGCATAAGAAAGTGTTTAAAATTTCTATATTTTTTTATTTTTTTTTTAACAGGTACCTGAATTTATTTTACTCTGCGGCCCAAAGACAGCCACAACACCCTAGGCAAAAAATAGTTATAAATGTTTTTAAATTTTTTCGTTCATATTTTACCTTGGAGAGTACTTGACATGTTGCACGTTCATATTTTACCTTGGAGAGTACTTGACATGTTGCACGTTCATATTTTACCTTGGAGAGTACTTGACATGTTGCACGTTCAGCAAGGAAAGAATTGTCCTAAAATTATACTTTTCCCAGATTTCTAAAAATAATATTCAATCTAAACATTCCATTTCTAAAATTGTGCAATACTGAAGTTTGCTTTTCACATTTATTCGCAAAGAGCTAAAAAAGATAAACATTCGTTAACGTTTGATCATAATATTTACATAGGGAATATCTATTTTTGGGATTTCAAAGGAAGCTTAAAATTTCAAAGTGTGATATATAAGATTTAAATATTTTTAGTTGATCAAGTAAATTCAGTTTTGTAATTGAAAACTTTTGAAATCTAAATATTTATTCTTTGATTGAAATTTAAAGATTACAAAAAGTTTTACAATTATCGCAAAGAAATTTTTTGAAATTCACTAGCGGTATAACAAAGCCTATTCTTAGTAAGCCAGTGTACACGTTCACATCCTGGCATCATAGTTTCTGGTTTATTTCCGTGGTTTTTTTGGGACATATTGAACATACAGTATACTGACAAAATCCGAACATAGTATTAATAATATTGAATGGTAGATTTAGGCCAGGCGTGGCCCAGGTTCAAGCTCGGATGGAATGGGTTCAGTTTTAAATTTCAAAGTCTTTTCTGACTTAGGTTCACTGTTTTGTTCAGGATCAGAATCAGGTTTAGGATCAGGTTCATTTTTACCGTCTAACTAATGTATATGGGAGGCGGGAGTAAAAGAAGTTTAAGGTTCTTTCAAGAGAGGAGAATTTCAATACTTTGTTTCATTGCAACGGCGCAAAATATCATTGAAACAGCGCAAACTGTATCATTGCAACAGCGCTAGTATCATTGCAATGGCGTTAAATATAACAAGGAAAAAGAAATGTTCTCACATTAGTAAAGTGTAAAAACGGAAAAAAGAGAAAACAAAATTGCACTTATTTTACCGTAAAATAAGCACTTTATTCCAAAATTATCACTATTATTGATAATTTTGTCGGATACATAAAACTCAGTTGACACTTGTTACGTAATAATCATAGAGAATAGAATATATAGAGAGGAATTAACTAGAAAAAAGTGTAAAACGGCCATTTTGTTGTACTGTTTCCATACTGCAGGTGTACTTCACATATTTATGCTATATAACCTGTTGGGCCCTGGAATATCATTTTATAGAAAATCTAAAATTATTGTTAAAAGAAAACCAAATTATGAAATAGGCTGGTTTCATAATTGACCAATTTCACATAGACTCTTTGCCTTCCACTTTACAAACGATGATTTTCCGTTATAACTATAAATCATATGATGTTATTTATTCACCTAATTCATTATAAAGTTTATTTAACAGTTTAAAAAATTCGAAATTGAAATGAATAGTCTAGGGAACATACTGTATTAATGTACTCTATTGCATATAATTTGTGAACATTTACATGATTTGTACACTTTGAACTCCCTTTCAGGCTGAAAGGGACTGAAAAAATTCATACCGAGAGATTCTTTTAATTCCTCTCTATATATTCTATTCTCTATGGTAATAATACAGCTGAGTGTACAAATTCTAGGTTGTCATCTAGAATCTATTTGGGTTTACATACATGTTACCAATAATGGTTGCCAGCTACAGACACTTACCTGTCTATCAAATAAAGGTTATATTAATCTTCAGATTAACCAAAAGAGGAGATCAGACCAAGTACTAATATCAATATCCACAATACATAGAGTTTTCACTTCTTTTGCTTTTTATCTATCTACCCTTGCCTATTCTATAAACCTAGATTTAAAGTTTCATAATAATAAATAGTAAATATTTTATGTTTTTGTAAACCCTCGGCCATGTGGTCTGCCAGGTGCGTGGAAGGATATTCGATATCCAATTAAAAAGAGAGTAAAATGGCAGAAAATGACGTAGGTGAATTGACCCGTATTTATGTTATTTTTGTGTAAATAATCACGTTAAAATAAAATAATGTCACGTAAGATTGAAATCTTATATGTTTTCAATCATAAGTACTTTTCTCAAAGAGCTATCATGAAAAGAATACAGATGCTTAGGTACTTTTCCAACGGCTTTTTCCCAAGTGGCAACTTCACAACAGTGCAATTTAGCAAGCGGCAACTTTCCACATATATTCTAGCTGCAGTGCTCGGCCACCAAACAAGTTTATAGCTGCAGTACTCAACCCCCTAGCCCATCCTAAACGCAGCGCTCAGCACCCATTGCTGCAGCTTCCGTCTCCATAGAACGCCCAAACTAATCTTTTGAAATTTTTTCTTGTAAAAATATGCATTAATACTCTTATTAACATGGTGAAAACGGGAAAATGAACAGAATTTACAAAGAAAAATTATCCAATCTGTAAATGATCTTTTAAGAACGAAAGGGGGAGCACATAAACCTCTTATTTATGTCAAATTAGACTTGACCGCTTAAGAATTTTGTTTGAGAGAAGTCTCTATAAGTTGTTTAAATGTTATGATTTAGTTTAGAATTTCGACCGAAAACCCGCTATTTCATTGAAAACTCTTAAAATAGGATTTTCCAACCCGCTACTCTGACTAAATCAATGTTTTGGCGTGCTGCTGGCGCCCCTAAATTTTTTCTATTTGGCTGTTTGAATTTATCCGTATATTTAGATTATCCCGAAACCGATGTGCTTTCTTGTCCTTTTGCTTTAAGAAATATGTTTTTCTTTCGAAATAGCTCTCTGTATCGAAGACATTATCTAGATAAATTAGGGATTTACAGGATCCATTCAAGGCTAAATATATGAACGGGAAAAGTAATTATAAATTGAAATCATTATAAGATCAATGCAGGCTACAATTCATACAATGTTTGTAAATGAAAAGATTATCAGAATATATTCATTTTGTCAATTTTCACCATTAAACACAAGACAAAAGCAGTTTTAGAGATTTATGATGACAAAACTGCAGTCACCCTTCCGTGACCCCCTAAAATACTCCACCGTGGGGGGGGGGGGGGAGGGGTATAAATTTTATTTTGAGTTTATGGAGTTTATGAATTCTAAAAGATTGCAAGTTTAGAAGTTATTTTATTCCTTCAGTGGAAGTTATTTCTCACAATTCCTGCATTTTTTCATGTTTCAGAATCTTTTAAATAGAAAAAATGCGGAGTTTGCAAAAAAATTTATCTATGAACAAAACCTTTTAAATTCTATTTATTGGTTCATTAGACATTTAGAATGTTACGTTTGACGATGTATGAACATAAAAACAAAAAAACAACTCTAGTATATTGCCAGGATAAAATTTTATCTACAATAAAGTAAAGATTCCGTTTTATAAATTCAGGTTTAAAACAGTGAAAAAATTATAAAGTTCTTGGAGTTTTTTTTGGGCTGATAAATGAAGATTTTTTAGTTAAAATATTTTTTTTAATTATTCTTTCATAATGAACGAATAAGGTTAAATTTTAACAGCTGTATCTTCTTTTTTAAACATGTCTTCAATCTGTGTAACCTTTGTGTATTTGTGGTGGTCTATTGCCACAATAGACCACAATTGTCTTGTGTTTGTTTACAATAATTTAAAAGTGTTGAGCTCCGTTTCTGGAAGCTTTTTAACTTTTCTGACTTTTCATGGCCGGCTGATAATTCTGTATATTGGTTTTGCAGTTGAGTGACCACTTATTGAATATTGTTTTTTGTTTTTTTTAGCCGAAAATAGAAATGTTCAAAAGTTGCTTTGTATTTGCAATTTGGCCAAAAAATGTATAAAAATGTTTTTGGTGAAACAATCTAAATGGTTAAAAAAAACAGATAAAAACGTCTTTGACTGTAGGAAAATAGATAAAAATGTCAATGACTGAATTCAAGATAAAAATATCTAGATTCTAGAAAAAAAATTATATAAGATTGATAAAAAATCAAGATTCTGGATAAAAATATCTACATTCTAGATAAAAAAAATCTAGATTCTAGATAATAGTATCAATATTCTAGATAAAAATATCTAGATTCTAGATAATAGTTACTAGATTCTAGATAAAAATATCTAGATTTTAGATAAAATATCTAGATTCTAGATGAAGTATCTAGATTCTAGATCAAAATATCTAGATTCTAGATAAAAGTATCTAGATTCTAGATAAAATATCTAGATTCTAGATGAAATATCTAGATTCCAGATCAAAATATCTAGATTCTAGATAAACATATCTAGATTCTAGATAAAGAAATATAGATTTTAGATAAAAATATCTAAATTCTAAGTAAGCACCTAGATCAAAATATCTAGATTCTAGATAAAATATCTAGATTCTAGATCTAAGTATTAAAAATAGAGTAAAAGATACCCTTGGAATCCGTTGAATTAAAGGAACTAAGGCTAACCCAGGCGGCAGAAAACCTGGAATTCTAAAAAAAAATGTTAGCCCTTTAAGAAATAAGATGGAGGCTTTCGATTCGACGTCCCCATTTGAGTGTTTATGCTTTGGCACTTTAATTTTTTTGAACGTCCTCTTAATCTAACCATAATAAATATAATAATAAATAATAAATATAATAATAAATAATAAATATAATAATAAATAATAAATATAATAATAAATAATAAATATAATAATAAACAATCTATATATAAATTTGGCTTGTCTGTCTGTTTGTTTGTATCCGATAAACGTCAAAACGGCTGAACCGATCGGGCCCAAATTTTTTGTGGGACATCAATTGACCCCAGGGAAGGTTTATGAATGATCAAAATTTCAAATATTTGTCTCCATCAAAATTTGATCTTCATTAAATTTTTGAAAATTTTGAAAATCCACGAATTTTTTTGTGAAAATCCGCGAATTATTTTTGTTTTGTTTTACGATGTACACAAAGAGAACATGTTAACAATTAATTTAGAAGATGGGCGCAAAGCGCACTATAAGGCTAGTAAATATAATATTAATACATAAATAATAAATTATCCAGTCAAAAGATAATTTTTCTCAGTATTTCTCTTTTACACTCAAGAATGTTTGAAATTATTGTTTTTACACTAATTACAATCTTTCTAGCTCTTTATTCTCAATTTTTGTACAGTCGTCGTCGCATATATGAAGACGACATGATTTTTTGTTATTTCTACCTAGCTTTCAAACAGCATGGATATGTACATAAACAAGGAAACAAAGATAACTTGTCAATTAACTGCTTCTCTTTCTTTACTTGTAAACTTGTAATTTTGATAAAAAGCTTGTTAGAAATCAAACTTAAATAGAAAAGCCGTCTTCATTGTATTGATAAGAACGCCGATCACTGTACTTACAATAATTTTGATTTTAGTTCCTTTCTGGAAAACATTTTACCTGTTAACCTTCTTGATTGCATTAACAAACATTAGATCCAACGTTAAGTCAGTGTCCTGGAAAAATGCAGCATTAAATCAGTTTCCTAGACATTCTAGCGTTAAATCAGTATACTGGAAAATTCAACGACCAATGAGTTTCCTGCAAAATCCAGCATTTAATCAGAATCCTTGAAAATCCAACATTAAATAAGTATCTTGGAAAATCCAACATTAAATCAGTATCCTAGAAAATCCAGTATTAAATCAGTGTCCTGGAAAATCCAGCATCAAATCAGTATCCTGGAATATCCATCATTAAATCAGTATCCTGGAAAATCCATCATTAAATCAGTATCTTGGAATACCCAGCATTAAATCAGTATCCTGGACAATCCAACATTAAATCAGTATCCTGGAATATCCAGCGTTAAATCAGTATCCTGGAATATCCATCATTAAATCAGTATCCTTGAAAATCCGGTGTTAAATCATTATCCTTAAAACACCCAGCGTTAAATCAATATCCTGGAAACATCCATCGTTAAATCAGTATACTGGAAAATCCAGCGTTCAAAAATTATCCTGGAGAATCCAACATTAAATCAGTATCCTTCAAAATTCCAGATTTAAATCAGTATCCTTGAAAATTCTAGCGTTAAATCAGTATACTTGAAAAAATCCAGCGTTAAATTAGTATCCTGGAAAAGATATTCTTTTTCAGATACCAATCCAACTAAACATGACGATTTCTTGATAACGCGATTGAAAAACTTAGTTACTTGAATTTAAACGACAGTCGCTTCAAATAGACATTTCAACTTGTATGTATATATTGTAGATATGTCCGATCATAACTCAGGAACTTTTTTAAAGATTTGCCTAAATTGTTGATTGGAAAACTCGGTAGAACCACGGGAATGTAGGTCAACTTTTATAAGGAAATAAGAAATATGAAAACCCAAGATAAAAAATAATTTTATGGTCGTCTCTGAATTGGCTTGTTTTTTAAGAAACCCTGTATAATTTAGGAGCAAAAGTTTACGAACAGATGTGATTAATTACATTATATTGAGCGTTCACCTGATCAAAGATAGCCGCTACCGTAAATGCTTCAGGAAGACGACATTCCGTCCTGAAAAATAAACGAAGAACCTGGAAAACTGTTAACCCTATTCCGAATTAAAACTTAAGCTTTAAAATACAAGAAGTATTGCAAAAAAGTGATGCATTAAAAATAATTTAAAGGGACTGTACATGTAGTTTTAAGTGACCCTCCATGCAAAGATAACAACGTTCGATTTACAACTGTACCCTTGAAACCTTATATGATCAATAATATTGTAGTTTCTGTGGGCTTAAAAGTGTTAGTTTCTAATGATTCCTTGTGTTTTCCTGTAGTAGAAATGCACAAGTCACTTGCCATTGTTTTTTTTTAAATTATAAACATTAATATCTAATATATTATACTTGATCAGACAAAGATTTTAAGACTCGCATTGCCATCTGTAATTCAGATTCTGTATGGAGGGTCACTTGGAATTACGCTTACAGTCCCTTTAAGGTATAATCTAATTCGGCAACAACCTCTTTATTATATTATAAAATACACTGCTTCAGAAGATATTTATTTTTATTTTTGAATGATATAAGACGACATTTGATTGAATCATATATTTTTTAACCTTGGGGAAAGAACTTCTTTCAGATTTGGGAGAGGGGGGAGAAAAGGGGGGGGGGTGGAATGTGAAAAAAACTCATTGATCTCAAAAACAAAAAGTTGTTGATTAATTTCGAAAAAAAGTAAGGTTATTTTTGCCATATCTATATTCTTCAGAAATACCTGACAACCATCAGAACTAGAAGAGAAAATCCTGAGCTCAACATTTTACATAGTCTTGAAATATATCCATTTTAGACCATCAGGTCATGTAGGAGGAGGTGGAGGACATGTAGGAGGAGGTGAAGGACATGTAGGAGGAGGTGGAGGACATGTAGGAGGAGGTGGAGGACATGTAGGAGGAGGTGGAGGACATGTAGGAGGAGGTGGAGGACATGTAGGAGGAGGTGAAGGACATGTAGGAGGAGGTGGAGGACATTTAGGAGGAAGTGTAGTTCATAATAAGAAAATAAAATTGAGGTTACAGGAAAGAAAAAGCTCAAAAAACTTTTAATCAAAAATAATTGAATGTAATTGAGTTTTTGCCATGCACTAAAATAGTCTGTTTCCTATATCTTTACAACCTGGTGGTGTGAACCTGATATTTTAAACTAAGATTATTAGACTTGACAGAATTCATATATTTGCCTAAAAAGTTACATTTTGCCTAAAACTTGCGGTTATGCGCAATTTGCGTAAAAAAAATTGCGCAAAACTAAAATTTTGTTTAATGCGCAACTTTTGCAAAAAATATTTCCGGGTTTGCGCAAATTGCCCAAAAAAAGCGCAAAACCGCGCGCGCAAAACTCGTTGAGTTTCATTTGCGCAAAAGATTTTGCCATTTCGTGGAAACCCTTTAGTTGATTTTAACAAGACAATTTATTAAAGTAAACTTCGATCTGTTTCAAAGAATATTCCTTGAAAAATTGATATAAAAATGTGTAAAAATTTTTTTTTGTTAAAACTTTAATTTTTATTTTTAAAATATTTCGACCTTCTTTATGTCATTTTTTTAACACCTCCCTAGCACCCTAACCATTAAAAAATGAAAAATGATACCACTGAGGGGAATCTTCGGTGCTATGAAAAATATCAAATTTTAAATATTGTTTATCAATTTGTTCAACAATATGGAAATTTCTAATATTTTTATTATTATCGGTAAAATTTGCATGGTATTTGTAAATATGCAGTTAATAAACATTTTTAACCAAGGATTTAATGCTTTATCATTACATCATATTTCTGTAACAATTAATTTGTTTTACACACGGCTTCCATTTATAATTGCAATATTTTGATATTTTGTACACAATAGGTCTGATAATTTAAATATATCATGTATTACGAGATTCTAATTTTGCATATTGGAAACCATAATATTGGAAACCATAATATTTTGAAAACTACAAATATTGTTGACATTTAACAATATTAAATGTTTAGTTTTGCAGTTTTATTATCGATTTTGTTGTCAATAAATAATATTTTTCAATCTACTCTGCCCCAAATACCCATTATACAGTGGTAGTCGATTATATCAATACAGTAAAGCCGACTTTAGATTTCAATTTTTTTTTTTATCAGCATGGATAGTAGATACACATAAACAAAGAAGTCAAGAGAAGCTGTAAATTAAAAAAATATTCTCCTTGATTACTTGTAAACTTTTTAAAAATCAAAACTTTAATATACAAGTCGTCTTCATCGTATTGATATAATGTGTACAACAAGATCAATGTTAGGGATTTTCTTAGAAATATTCTATCTTAAGATTTAGAATCTAAGTATTTTTTGCAGTTTTTATTCGAAAATGTGCTAAATGTAAACTTTGAGCTTATAGCAAACGGTTCGCCGTGAGTAAATTATGATTTGAGTTTGCAGAATAGTAAAATGTGATTCTACAGAGTACAGATAAGTAAAATATAAGTCTTGATATTAGGAAAATGTGAATTTAAATATATTTGTAAAATGTGAGTAGTGTTAAGACTGAGATTAGTAAAATATGAGTCTTGAGATCAGAAAAATGTGAGTATTTAAATTAGTATAATGTGATTCTCTAGATTAGTAAAAATGTGAGTATCAAGATTATTAAAATATAAGTTTTAAAATGTAAGATTCGAGATAGTAAAGAATATGCATTGTCGAGATTAGTTAAATTAGAGTCTTGAGATAAGTAAAATATATGCTTTGGAATTAGTAAAATATAAGTCTTGAAATTAGTAAAATATATGCTCGGAATTAGTAAAATGTAAATCTTGAGATTAGTAAAATGTGAGTCTTGAGATAAGGAGAATGTGAGTCTTGAGATAAGGAGAATGTGAACTATGAGATAAGGAGAATGTGAACTATGAGATAAGGAAAATGTGAACTATGAGATAAGGAGAATGTGAACTATGAGATAAGGAAAATGTGAACTATGAGATAAGGAGAATGTGAACTATGAGATAAGGAAAATGTGAACTATGAGATTATAAAAATGTGAGTTTTAAGATCAGTGAAATGTGAACTATGAGATTATAAAAATGTGAGTTTAAGATCAGTAAAATGTGAACTATGAGATTATAAAATTGCGAGTTTAAGATCAGTAAAATGTGAACTATGAGATTGAAACCTATATGAATTAACCCTATCTCTGCTGGGGTACTTAAAAAACCAGGATATGCTGGGGGGTCAATATGACCCCCCCCCCTATAAATCCCATGTTTGATGTCCAAATATGACAAATGATACATCATTGGAAAGCTCTTGTGCTCTAATTTTAGAATCTGCAAAAAAATTTGCAAATTTGCAAAATTGGATTTTTTATCGCAAAATCCAGTTATATAGTAAAAATGTTTGCAGAAAGAAATTTGTCCAAAAAAAGAAAAAGTATAAATTTTTGAAAAGCCCTTGACCATGCCATTTCCTGATTTTTAATCAAGAAAAACTAAAAATGTGCAAATTTCCTTTGACAGGTTGTTTTAAAAAAATTTGCAATTTTCTTTCGCAAAACTTGTGCAATTCTTTTTCTTATGTAAAAGGCTTTCCAAAAAGCTAAATTTTATCAAAATCTAACAAGTGGAAGTGGTTCAAAACAAAGATTAAGTTTGTTACAGGAAAAAGCAGTCATTCAGGCAGTGTGCCTTAGGACTCAGGCAGTTAGTATTAAAGCCCGGTTTTAGGCCTAAACTTTGGCTTTGGGTATCTAGGAAAAGTCAGAAAATTTCTACAGCCTCAGACCAATTCTTTTTGAGTTGTGTAATCAAAACTAGAGGGGGGGTCAAATTGACCCCCCCCCTCCCAGCAGGAGTAGGGTTAAGATTTGTAAAATGTAAACCAAGATTAGTAGAAATTGTTTGAATTAGGCTTGAACTTTAGATCAAGTAGAAACTAAATTTATTCGAAATAAATTGTAAATAAGGTTGAAAAGCAACACTACTGTGAAAAACTTCTAAAACTGTAAAATACTGCATAAATACGACAAAAGGTCAAATGTTTGCGACATTTCTGGAACAACCTTGTAAACTTATTGCTCCTCAGGTTTTGATTTTATGTAATAATTATAAGAGAGCAAATTTACCCGGTCATAATATGTAAAATTTTTGTTCTTTTCCATAGTCCTTTAAAAAGAGGAATTATGGCCCTTTTTATGAGAGGAGTTAGAGTCTTTCATAAGAGGAGTTATAGTTCTTAAATAAGAGGAATTATGGATCTTCCATAAGAGGAGTTATAGTCCTTAAACAAGAGGAATTATGGCTCTTCAATAAGAGGAGTTATAGTCCTTAAACAAGAGGAATTATGGCCCTTTCATAAGAGGAGTTGTAGTCCTTAAATAAGAGGAATTATGGCCCTTCCATAAGAGGAGTTATAGTCCTTAAACAAGAGGAATTATGGCTCTTCCATAAGAGGAGTTATAGTCATTAAACAAGAGGAATTATGACCCTTTCATAAGAGGAGTTGTAGTCCTTAAATAAGAGGAATTATGGCCCTTCCTTAAGAGGAGTTATGATTGAAAACATAAAAGATTTTAATCTTATGTGCAATTTACTTTAGTTTGACGTGAAAAGGAAAAAGTAAGATAAATCCCTGTTCTACTCTGTATACAATACATAAATTAATCTTCATTAAGGAAATAATTTGATTATCTAATTTTATTTAATATATTATATTTTAATTAGCCCAGAAAAATTATCTTTTCTTGAATACATTTTGTCTATAATTTTACAGTATACGAAAAAAAATACAAGACGTGTGAACATTTCAGTGAGAAAATATTTGTAAGATAAAAACATTTCATAGATATAGGACATATTTAGATAGTAAATTTCATAGATTAATTGACATATAAAAATTTGTTTTCTTAAATTGTAAAAATAATAGTGTAGACATAGAAAAAAATATCAAAAAGTAAGTTTTTAAAAATTCTTTTATTTAGGAACCATTTTCCTTCCTATGGACTGAAGTATCCGTCAAAAATATGTCCTCGTCATATTTTCGAAAAATCCTGTCTATAATGCCTTGTCCATGAAACTAAGCCTTTTAAATAGGAAACAAATTTTTGAAGTTTTTTTTTCGTAGATTTAGAAAATTTTGCAAAAATTGAAATTGATTAGAGGCAGGTTTGTTAAAATTTTGAATATCTATAACCTTCGATGGGGTCTTTGTCTCATGCGATGTCCCAAACAAAATTTGAGGCCGAGCAAACTAACAGACAAGCAAAGTATATTTCCATGTAGTGTCATGTCTATAAAATGTCATGACTCTATATTGTTCTATTTATCTATAAAACATCCTGTTTGGCCCAATTGTATAGGATGTTGCGATGAAAAATTGTTACAAAAACTTATTTATTGTCCTTTTTCATTTTAAACACTAAATATTTTTTATGAAAATTTTTAAAGTATTAATATTATGACAATTTTCTTTATTTTATTATGAATATTTGTAATTTGTAATTAGATATACTCAAAATTTTAAAATCTCTGAATTTATTTACTAATTTTCGTTTAATGTCCATTAGATGATTTTTTAAACTGGTAGACATGTCTCGGCGGCTGGTGTTAACTTGATACTGTGAAGTGTGGTTCAAGATCTAAACTGGAGAAAGGAACAATTTAATTCAATAAAAAACCAGGACTGGGAAACGTTTTAAAAAAATCCAATTTTTTATGAAAATAATTTTTGTTAATTTTAGCTTTAATAATTTATTTTAATAAAGTTTTACAATATTTTAAAATATTTATATGATATCAGATGGAAATATTCTTAGTGTGGTAGACAACTGATCATTTGTGTTATTAATATTTTTGCAATGTTTACTACTAGGCTAAGGCTGAACGAGTTCTTTTGGTAACTATTAGTGCAGGGTTAATGTATAATACAGTCCATTTAAAGGTCTGAAAATTATCAACTGGCCCAGTACTACATACAGTTTAAATACTTCAAAAGAAATTTCTCTAATTTACCAAGGGAGGTATAATCATATTTTCTTTTTGGTTCAAAAGAGCTATCTGAAAATTTGAAAGATATTTGTATAAATCAAAATAAAAAAATTTGTCTTGATCTAAATGTTTTAATGTTAAAATATTTTGAAATATTTAGGCCAATATTTAAAGAAATATTTCAAGCAGTATATACCTACTGAAGCAGCTGAGCAATACGATGATTTTGCGAACTTAGAATATTTATCCTAATTCTCCATTTGTGTAGATTCTGTTTTGAAATCTATTTTTAACCTGATGTTAAAGTAAAGAGGCCCGGGGATGCTGGAGTTCCCAGGACATTCACCTAGGATTTTGACCAGTGGGGTGGGCTGGTTAACCTGTACAGAAACTACAGACAGTTGACGACGAACCTTCAAATCAAGGAGTAAAAGAGAAAATTGGATTGTTAGTCGGAACACAACCTCAGCTTTATTTCTCGGATAACTAGTATCAAGACTCCTTTGTTATTTTTAATCATTAATAAATTATTTGTACCGTACGTCGCTAAATATTTGGTTAGGATGAACTAGGTTTTGACCCTTCCTGCGTAAGAGAATATACCTCTCGTATATTACACTACTACGTCATATGTTGACTTCTATATAACGGTCACAACATTATGTGACTCTGATAAGATGTAAGAGAATATACCTCTCGTATATTACACTACTACGTCATATGTTGACTTCTATATAAAGATCACAACATAATGTGACTCTGATAAGATGTAAGAGAATATACCTCTTGTATATTNCCCCCCCCACTCTGGCTTGTTAAACATACTGTTCATGTATTGAAAGTAGTATTAGTGGTGGTAATATATATATTGTTTTATTGCTAAAATAAGAATGGATAATAGCTCCTTGGTGAAGCCTAGAACTGGAAAATATTACTGGACAGGGAATTCTTTATTTTCACACAATTTCAATACTTTTACACTTTTAACCTTATCTACGATGTGCTAAGAGCAGGGGAAGGCAAACCACACCCTTATCTTATCTGCACCAAAAATGACGTCACAACTCACCAGTATTTCTTCCGACCACACCTTTTTTGCCCAAATAAGTAATGAACAAAATATTTATGTAATTGTATTACTCTGCTTTTAATTCTTATTTAAGGCAAATTAATAGCAATGAAATTGAAATATAGACAGCAATTGATATATCAAACTCTTAAATATGTTGAGAATACGGCATTATAAAAAACTCTTGCTTTGTAGTCATAAATCTAAAATTCACTGCATGTTACAGGATAAATTTGTTCTTCTAATGCGTAAAATCAAAACTAATGGATCTACAAGGTTACAAAGCTGACTAGTTTGCAGTAATTTAAACTATTTAAGTTTGTATAAACAGTTTTAAGATAGTAAAAATGTGCCTTATTTTTACGTTTAACTTTCCAGATGAATTTCTGTACTAGTCCAAATAGGAGAAATAGCTGATTCAGACATTTCTTTTTTTCGCAGGCTTTCTAATATTCTTTACTTGCAGTACCAGTACACACGGATTAGCATTGAACATATTCTATACATGCAGTACACATTACACACGGGTTAGCATTGAACATATTCTATAGATGCGGTACACAGTACACATGGATTATCATTGAACATATTCTATACATGCAGTACAAAGTACAAACGCGTTATCATTGAACATATTCTATAGATGCAGTACACAGTACACACGGGTTAGCATTGAACATATTCTATACATGCAGTACACAGTACAAACGGGTTAGCATTGAACATATTCTATACATGCAGTACACATTACACACGGGTTAGCATTTAACATATTCTATACATGCAGTACACATTACATACACACGGGTTAGCATTGAACATATTCTATAGATGCAGTATAGAGTACACATGGATTAGCATTGAACATATTCTATACATGCAGTACAAAGTACAAACGGGTTAGCATTGAACATATTCTATACGTGCAGTACACAGTACACACTGGTTAGCATTGAACATATTCTATACATGCAGTACACACTACACACGTGTTAGCATTGAAAATATTATAAACATGCAGTACACACTACACACGGATTAGCATTGAACATATTCTATACATGCAGTACACAGTACACACGGATTAGCATTGAAAATATTCTGTACATGCAGTACACAGTAAACACGGGGTTAGCATTGAACATATTCTATACATGCAGTACATAGTACACACGGGTTAGCATTAAACATATTCTATACATACACACGGGTTAGCATTGAAAATATTCTAAACATGCAGTACACAGTAAACAGGGGTTAGCATTGAACATATTCTATACATGCAGTACGCAGTACATACGGGTTAGCATTGAACATATTTTATACATGAAGTACACACTACACACGGATTAGCATTGAACATATTCTCAACATGCAGTACACACTACACACGGATTAGCATTGAAAACACTACACACGGGTTAGCATTGAACATATTCTATACATGCAGTACACACGACACAGTACACACAGATTAGCATTGAACATATTCTCAATATGCAGTTTACACTACACATGGATTAGCATTGAAAATATTCTAAACATGCAGTAAACACTAGACAGACACGGATTAGCATTGAACATATTCTATACATGCAGTACACTGTACACACGGATTAGCATTGAACATATTCTATACATGCAGTACATACTACAAACGGATTAGCATTGAACATATTCTATACATGCAGTACACTGTACACACGGGTTAGCATTGAGAATATTCTATACAAGCAGTAAAACAACAGAAGGATTAGCATTGAAAATATTCTAAACATGCAGTACACCCTACACACGGACTAGCATTGAACATATTCTCAATATGCAGTACACACTACACACGGATTAGCATTGCAAATATTCTAAACATGCAGTACACACAACACACGGATTAGCATTGAACATATTCTCAATATGCAGTACACACTACACACGGATTAGTATTGAAAATTTTCTGAACATGCAGTACACACTACACACGGATTAGCATTGAAAATATTCTAAACATACAGTACACACTACACACGGGTTAGCATTGAACATATTCTCAAAATGCAGTACACACTACACACGGATTAGCATTGAACATATTCTCAAAATGCAGTACACACTACACACGGATTAGCATTGAACATATTCTATCATTAAACATATTCTATACATGCAGTACACAGTACACACGGGTTAGCATTGAACATATTCTATACATGCAGTACACACTACACACGGATTAGCATTGAACATATTCTCAACATGCAGTACACACTACACACGGGTTAGCATTGAACATATTCTATACATGCAGTACACACTACACACGGGGATTAGCATTGAAAATATTCTAAACATGCAGTACACACTAGACACGGATTAGCATTGAACATATTCTATACATGCAGTACACAGTACACACGGGTTAGCATTGAAAATATTCTATACATGCAGTACACACTACACACGGATTAGCATTGAACATATTCTATACATGAGTACACACTACACACGGATTAGCATTGAACATATTCTAAACATCTAAACATGCAGTACACACTACACACGGATTAGCATTGAACATATTCTATACATGAAGTACACACTACACACGGGTTAGCATTAAACATATTCTCAACATGCAGTACACACTACACACGGATAAGCATTGAAAATATTCTAAACATGCAGTACACACTACACACGGATTAGCATTGAACATATTCTCAACATGCAGTACACACTACACACGGATTAGCATTGAATATATTCTAAACATGCAGTACACACTACACACATATTAGCATTGAACATATTCTATACATGCAGTACACAGTACACACGAGATAGCATTGAAAATATTCTATACATGCAGTACACACAACACAAGGATTAGCATTGAACATATTCTTAACATGCAGTACACAGTACACACGGATTAGCATTGAACATATTCTCAACATGAAGTACACTCTACACACGGATTAGCATTGAAAATTTTCTGAACATGCAGTACACACTACACACGGGTTAGCATTGAACATATTCTCAAAATGCAGTACACACTACACACGGATTATCATTAAAAATATTCTAAACATGCAGTACACACTACACACGGATTAGCATTGAACATATTCTCAAAATGCAGTACACACTACACACGGATTAACATTAAAAATATTCTAAACATGCAGTACACACTACACACGGATTAGCATTGAACATATTCTATACATGCAGTACACAGTACACACGGGTTAGCATTCAAAATATTCTATAAATGCAGTACACACTATACACGGGTTAGCAATGAAAATATTCTATACATGCAGTACAGAGTAAACAGGGGTTAGCATTGAAAATATTCTTTACATGCAGTACACAGTACACACGGGTTAGCATTGAAAACATTCTATACATGCAGTACACAGTACACACGGGTTAGCATAAAAATATTTTATACATTTAGTACACAGTAATTAGTATTCGGTTCTCTCCACACATACATAGCTTCTGTTAGTTTTCCAACGAGGGAGGGAAGGCAATCATCCCCTGCACAGCTTCCGAACTTCATTTTACCTATTTGCGGCAGTGTGCGTCCCCATAGGGCTTCAGAAACTCCCTCAAATAGTCTTCTGGGTATGATGTTCCATTTCTAATCGTAAATTTCTACTTTAAACGGGACTAATTCGATATTTTAAGCACACTACTCAATCTATAGTATCCTTAACATTTGCACAGTATTTTTTTTACAATCAAAGTTTGGGGAGAACGTAGTTTTGTTTTATAGATATATTTTATCAACAAATCTTGGAATGGCTGGCGCTTTTTTATGAATAACTTTTAGGAAGTACAAATATAAAAAAGTTTTCTTCATAAATTGTTGTTTATAAAAAAAATATCTGTTTGTTAATTTTTTTTTCTAGTTATTGAGATATTTTTTGAAAGCAGATTTGAAATACATATAGATTTTCTTTAACTTGAGCATTGCAGAAATTGCCTTTTCTCATTGCATGCATTATTTTGCAGGTAAATTAACTTCATATAAATAATTTCTTTATTTACAAGTTCAAGGGAATATGGAATCTCTTGAATTAATTTTAGAGAGTTGATAATATGTACTTTATCTCTGAGATATTTGAATTTGGCGCCTTGCAAATTTAACCAACCGCTAGGGGAACAGAAGGCGCTAGTATCGGCTCTGGCAGCCATTTTCAATAGCTAGTTGCCGGCAAAAAGAGCACAGATTTACTCAGGAAAAATGTTCGGCCCCCACCCTCCTCCCCTTTGCAAGGATCTCTTTCAGAAGAGGGGAAACTACCCTCTCTTCTCTTTGGGTCCTCCAGGTAGCTTCACCCAGGGCTTGTGAACACGGTTCACAATACCTGGGACAGTGGCCCGGGGGACCAGGTTGACCGGCTGGCAACAACAGGCTGGTCAGCAGGATTGAGATTATTGCTTAGCATACAGCTTAGAGCCGGTCAGCAGGGTTGACCAACCCACCCAAGCTTCCGTTTGCAGGGCTGGCAGGTCAACTAGGTCGACCACCTACTAGCTCAGCTAGACCAGTTCAGGTCAGCTAGGTAGAGGCAGGCTGGTCGACCGGAAGGAGTAGGATTACAGCTCCTTATGAGTACATGGGAGGACCGTACAGGTCTTAGTAGAGGAGAAATCTCCCTTATTCTTTGCCAAAATAAAGTACAGGTTGGGAGTTCAGGTGAAGAAGATGTGAACAGAGACCTGACAGAATGACTCAGAGATAAGGTAAGATAGTATCAAATTAAAAATCATCAAGTTCCGAACATTGAATGTGTTAGACAGAATGTTCTCAATATTGCTTCTGAATAAGTATGGGGATTAAGTGAATGCCCCAAATCAAAACGGAACACAAATACAATTTCAAAACAATATCTAAAAAGTTTAAGTCTTTCCAGCCTGAACTTTGATTGTAAAAAAATATCATGCAAATGTTAAGGATACTATAGATCGACTACCATACTTAAATAATCAAATTAGTCCCATTTTAAGTAGAAATTGACGATTATAAATGGAAGATCCTTCCCGGAAGACTGTTTGGGGGAGGTTCGGAAGCCCTCTGGGGACATGCACTGCCGCAAATATGAAAAATGAGGTTCGGAAGCTGTGCGAGGGAGGTTGCCTTCCCTCCCTCCTCCAACAGATGTCTGTTATTGCCAAAAATGTCGAAAATGTTAGTTCCGCCCCCCCCCCCTCGTATGATATGACACCCCTCAATCAGTTGTCTAATTTATTATTAAATACCAAAGTATAGTTTATAATCCCGTTCCCGTATGCGCGCACTCTTTCATTTGGCATGCCGCGCGTTCTTTTCAGCATTTTACAGACTAGCAATACAAAATGTTCAATGCGATAAAAGAATGTTATGTTAGAAATAGAAAGTTTAAGAAAAAAATTAAAATCATGACATTTACAATAAACTATTAAATAATATAGTTTAATTTATATTTAAAACTTTTTTTGAATCCAAGACATCGATACAACACATCAAATATTGCGCTCAAATTTTTAACGAAAAATCGGCTTTTTTCCGGCCACAGTTGTCTTTAAAAAGTAAGACCAATACTAACCAATAGCTAATAAGCTTGAACGCCCAAATCAGTGAACGCTCCCTTTAATATTGCTCATTAATGATAATTTACGTCAATAGTGTTAAAGCAATTATAAAGGAACTGAGTTTTTGCCACAAACTGAAATTTTCTATTCCTTATATCTCTGCAACCTGATGGTTCAAACCTATGCTATTTCAAACTTAGATTATTTGATCTGACAGATTTCAAAGCTTAAAATATCTAAGGTCTACGACATTGGATTGCAAAGATATAAGGATAAAAATTTAATAGTTTCTAAATGTTATTTAAACAATCTAATAAGGAATTGAGTCTTTGCAACAAACTTTGGTTTAAAAATCTCTATATCTTTGCAACCCAATGTCGTAGACCTTAGATATTTCAAACTATGAATTATGTAGGATCAAATAATCAAAGTTTGAAATATCAGGTTGCAAAGATAGAAATGATTAGACAATATGAGTTTGTGGCTTTATTCATTTACTAAAATTTATTCTCCAAAATGTTCAATTTTTTAATCTTTTTGATTATTATATTTATTATTAGTCCAGCTAGTCTATTCAATGTATTCAATTTTCTATTGGGTATAATAATTTAGGTTCATTGTGCTGGATAATTGGACGAGAAAGGTTTTTAATGTCTTTCAATGAAAAGAAAATTGTGGTAGCAAGAATGACCAGAGTAGGGATTTTAAAAATATGACGCAAATCTTTGTAGGAAAACAAGATATTCGTATATATATGTTGCATATAGCCGGCCAGACGGCTGGACCGATTGGGCTAAAATTTTGTGTGGACACTCATTTAAAAAAAAAAAAATTTCCACGGGCAACGCCGAGCCCTTCAGCTAGTATATACTATAACAATCAAATAAGTAATGAAGTACAATATGTGGCAACTGCGCACACTCTCAGTACTGCTGTCAGGTGTTAAATCAGTTTTCTGTGTTAGACAATGTTTAATAGCATGTTCGGGGAAGTCCTTTGAACAGGTTTTACTGAGGTTAAGCCCTGCGGATCCAGTGGAAATGCAAGCAGAAAAAAAGGTGGTAATCTAGTGATAAGTCGTCTCTAAATTTAATTTTTTCTGAAGTGTCGTATTTGACGAAATTTGGGAAACCGTTAAAAATATACAACAATGCGAAAAAGTGCTGTTATGATTAAATTGATTAAAAAACTATATACATATCTGACAAATACAAACTGTCATTTTTCTTGTTACATTTTACACAATTGTTATGTCGTACATAATTGGTCCATATTTCTCTGTTAACTGTTCGACTTAAAAATTTATGCAGCAAATACAAGAATGGAATTAAATAAATGTTGATTTTAAAATAATCGGGGCCCTAGTGTCACTTGTTTCAAGAGTTTCAAAGTTTGGTTAAGCTACTAATTAACAATTTAATATGTTACATTTTTCATTTGTTCACATTGGATAAACATTAAAATGGAAACTTTTTTTGGTTAAAATTTTAAGGTTCGTTTAATCAAAAATAGGTATTTTGCTACAGTGAGAACCAGAAAACTATGGTACATAAAGACAACATCACAGCGTATTTGATGTTATAGTTACAAGTCAAACAAAATTAATTAGTAACTTCAAATCACTTGTCCAGTTACATGGGTCTGCTAGAGTCTAAACTGTCGTCTTCCTATCATGCTGCAAATGAATATTATAAATCAAAAGATTAAGTTTAAATTCAATTTTCTTAGCATTTGAGACTGAAATCTTAGTGAAGTTCAGTTTAGTATAGCCACTACCAAAGTTTAAATTGAATTTTTTGTTGTTGAAAGGAATTGCGCAATAATTAATTGCATTTATTGCGTGCCATACGTTTTAAATTGAATTTCATAAAAAAATTGAAACACAAACCCAAGAAAGTTGAACGGAATTGCGCGCTATAGCACGTTATTATTACGGAATTGTGCACAATAAAATTCGCTTAGCGCATTTGCGCGCAAGTAAACTCCACGTGCGTTGGAAACCCTAGTTGCCAACTATTGTACGTATTAACATTGATCTTTCTAACGTCACACAGATTTGTAGTAATAAATTTAGGGTTTGCAACAGCAAAAAATTATTAAATTGCAGTTTTGCACCTTTGTAAGGTTTTTAAAAATCAAATTAAAAATAGAAATTCAGTGGCATAAATTCTTTGAGACATTTGAAAAATCTGCTTTAAGTTTTATGTTTATTTAAGTAAAAACTACGACAAAGAAAAGCAAGAAAAATTCTTTTATTTAGTTTTCTAATTAAAAACTATTAATATGTTATCTGTTAATGAAATTAGAAGAAAGAAAACAATCATTAACACTTAGAAAACTAAAGAATTAAGAAAATTAATAAGACTGAGTCCATGTGATAAAAAAGAAACAAATATTTTTGAAAAAAACGTCAATTTAAAATCGAAAAACTTCAAAGAAGTCACAAAAAAGGCGAAGTCTAAAGCAAGCCAAAAGGTATGTAACGCATACCCCATGTAATTCATTAAATGGCTTTAAAAAATATATATTCAGAGAAAAGAAGCAAACAACTTTTTTTTAACGAAGAACCATCTTGATATGTTTTTATGTTAAATCGTAAAGATATAACATCCCTGAAAACTGTTCTAGATAAACCAATCCAAACCTAACTTTCTATCTCTCGGACCTGTCAAAACCATAGTTGTGAAGAAAGTTGTAAAAACATATTTGTGAAAACTCCACAAGAGGGTTGTTACAAGATGTCAGCACTCCAAACAACACAAAATAAATATGGTGTCAGCATAAGGAATTGTAAATAGACAGACTGGGTGTTAATAAGAAAGTTTCTTAATTGTTTCAAGAAATCTTGGAAAATAAGGATAAAAATCAATGAAATCTTAGACTTACGTACGATATATAAGCCTGTAGAAAGCATGTACAGTGATAACCAGAAGAAAATGTTTCAAAGAAAATAGTTTTACACTTGTTAAATCACTAATTTAGTAAAATGTGTCTGTTTACACTGCACAATTGCTGTGTGTCATGGTCATTGGACTTTTTAAGCTATGACTTGAATCTAAAGTCGTCTTCATTCCTGAGTTTTCCTGTGCTCACTGTATTCTGCATTCAAAAAGAGTTGCAATTTGTTCAATTAATTTTTAGATAACTAAAGCGATAAAATTAAAGTTTTTTTATTTACACTAGGCTTTTAGGGCGCTTCGCGCCCATCTTCTATTTAAATTGTGAACATATGTTCTTTTTGTTTACATTTAAAAACAAAGAAGAAAAGAATTTTGCGGATTTTTAAAAAAAAAACGGATTTTCAAGAATTTAAATTTTTTTAAAAATTAAAAACCTTTAAAACACATTTTTTTTATTTTTATCATTCATAAACCGTCCTTGTGGTCACGTGATGTCCCATAAAAAATTTGGGCCCGATCGGTTTTGCCGTTTTGACGTTTATTGGATACAAACAAACAGACAAACAGACAGACAAGCCAAATTTATATATAGATATGTTTCTAAATGTTCCTTACTTCGAAACCAATTCTACCTGAGTATCGAAGTAATAAAAGATAAACCATTTTTTCTTAACTTTCATAAAGAGCCATGTCAAATAAAATACCAAATCGGATCTCTGAGTTTCAGATACAGTGAACCAATTAATAACGAATACATCGAAAGAATTCATCAAATGTCGTATTCTTCACTTTCTGATAATGAAATTTTGCCGATATTTAGTTTTTTAATTAAATGATTATATTGAACTCTTTAAAACTGTTCCCGCATATTCATGGCTATTTATTTATTTTTGCAAATACTGAAATTTACGTAATATAGTATAAAACTCATTGAAAAATTGTCAAGACGACATTTAATAAATTCTTCCGATGTATTCGTTTTTAAGGGTTTCACTGTAGTATTAATACTATAATTATAATTATAATTATAATTAATACCTAAATTGTTGGTCGCTGACAAAAAGACTTGGTCCAATAGAAAGTAACATTTTATACATTATTGTGATCGAATAATTATTAATTACACGCAAAAAAATACCCAAATTTTCTTCGTAACTCGTACTTCAAAGTTTATTTACGAGTTTACATTTACTATGTGCTTAGTACAATTTATATTAAATAATTTTGTAACGTCTCACATAACAAGATTGAATAACTCTATTATTATTATGATTTATTTGTCGAACACATAAAATTGGTTCAGATATTAGATTAGAACTATAATTCAATTTATACATAGGTTTTCAACTAACGACTTTAATTGTTCTCTAATGTCGTCTTCTTCACAGTCCCGGAGCTGTAACAGGAGATGCTGCAGACATTCGATATTGTCTTCTTCTTGAATGGTGAGCGGCCCACATTCTTCAAAGATGGCTCTTGAAGTTGGTAGGCTGTTTAATATATCTAGAGAGAATTCGTCAGAGATATTTGAAATGTTTCTTCCAAAGTCGTACTGTAGAGAATATGCAGATATCGATCCAACTTGCCAAATCAATGGATCCAACTATGCAAAATAGACTGTGCAAACTTGGCAAATTGTCTTAGTAAAAGAACTCTCACAGCGTTGAATTCTTTAGAAAAATTCTTCACAAAATAAGTATGTGTAGGCTGTGGCAAGTTCCAACAAACTTCAACTGTAGTGTTCCAAGATCGGTAGGTTTGACAGGCATATTCATTGTAAAGGTTCCAAATATTGCTTCCATAAAAGGAACAACAATAAGTTTGCACAGCAGATAACTTTTGCAGTGGTGAGCAGAAATGAAAAATTCCCAATAATTCAGTAGATGATCCAATGTAGGCACCTCTAGCCTTTTTGCAGTCTATATTGAGTTATTTCTTTTAATTTAAAAAGAAAATTTTTATGATCAAAAGTTTTTTATTTTATCAGATAAGTTTTCTCATATAGCTGTATTTTCAAAATTGGGTTAACATTTTTTATTCAAAACCTTATCTGCAAACATAACGTCGTAACATATATAAAAATTGTAATACTTTTTAATGTGTAATTACATCAAAAATTACTATGTAAGAATTGAATTAGATTTTAAATAAATATCTAGATTTTAAAAGTTGCAAGGGTTTTTCGAATATGTCAATTTTAGTCTTTAGGAAAAGGAAAAAAAAAACATACTTGTGTTATTTCCGATTTTCCCTTATAAACCGACCAAACTTTAACTATTCTTTGTAAACCGACTAAACTTTAACTTTTCTCTATAAACCGACCAAACTTTAACTTTTCTTTGAAAACCGACCAAACTTTAACTTTTCTTTGTAAACCGACCAAACTTTAATTTTTCTTTGAATTAAAAAAAGAATGAACAATCCTTCAAATTACTTTTTCTTTAATTTCTTCAAAGTAAAATTGCTAGAAAAAAATAAAACGGGGGAGCGCCCTGACCCTTTTTCCTCCCCCCCCCCTCTCCGAGTCTTTTCAGAATGTATTCCAAATATAATTCCTTTAGTTTCTGTTGTAAAGTTTTTCATTGGTAAACTTTTCAAATCAACAGATATTGCAATTTGCAACTAGATTAAAATAAATTATTTCAACTTTTTATCAAGTTAATCAAAACTTTTTAAATATTCCATAATTGCCCTCAAACTTAAAAAAAGTTAAAATGGATATTTAGCTTTACTATAACCAAAAAAAACATGAAAAAACGTTTGTTTTAACTTTCAACTGGAACTCCTGTCCTCCCTTTAAAGTGAGTTTTTTTCCAAAGTATTCTTTTCTTGATTTTCGATAAGCATGAAAAACTTATGGTAGATGTTTTTTGTAATATTTGAACAAAAATTTAAGATTTCTTATTAAACTATCATTTTGTTCGTTTTGAAGGCATTGCTTTTTTTATACTAACTCTGATTTTCTAATTCCTTTATCTTTGCAACTAAACCTTAGGTGTTTGAATATTGTTAAATCAAATAATCTACGTTTAAAATATCAAAGGTTTAAAATAATATTTAGAATTATAGAAACTTGAGTTTGTAGCAAAGAATTAGTTGCGTTGTTTTGCACAAGTTTTGTTTGAAGAAGAAAAGAGCTTCGCCATTTTTTAGAGTCGTTGTCATATATATCAATACAATAACGATGACTTTCGATTCTAAATTTTGATTTCTTCCAAGCTTTTAAACAGGATGGATATGTACATAAACATGGAAAGAATGATTTGTTAGAAATTTAAACTTAATAGAAAAGTCGTCTTCATTGTATTGATATAAACACCGACCACTGTATATTATTAAATCCGTCCTCTAAACTACTTGAGAGCTCGGTTTCCTGTTTATCATTCAAAGCAGACCCAAGGCTTTCATCAGATTTATATTAGACCAAATAAAAATTTAGATAAATTGAAAAAAAAGTTAATATTTATATTAAAAATAATTATATAAAAAAATAAAAGTTGGTTTTGTTTAATCTATGCAGGGGGGTGTCTTACATCCCTGTGTAAGCAAAGTAGTACGTCAGAAATATGTGTAAAGAAAAAAAAAACATTTTAAAATATTGACATTTAATGATTATTGATAGAAGAGTATTGTTTTTAAAAGCTTTATGGAAAAAATTTTGGGCCTGAGCCCAATAACTAAAAAATGTCTTTGCTATTTTTATCTTTATTTTCCATCGCCCTTCCGACAGATAAATAGATAGATAGATAGATAGATAGATAGATAGATATATTGATTAATAGATAGATAGAATATTAACTAAACCAAGTTTAATTATTTGAACTTGAGTCAGCTAAGCAAGAACATGTTAGATTTCGATTAAGGTAATAAATTTAAAACACAATTAGGTTTCATTTTCAAATTTCCTTGCCAAATGCCAAAAAATAATGAGCTGCAAAACTATAAGCCAGCTTTTCAGGGGGACCGTAACAGGGAGGGGGGGACAACCGACCCATGCCCCCCCCCCTAAGAAGTTCAGGTTAAAAAAGATTAAATGACTAGTTTAATTAAAGAATCAATCGAAAACTAGAATTGCAAAACAAAGTTTCAAGAACATCTGCTAATTTTACAATTGTTTTAATTAACGAAAGAGAGAACCGTTGGAGTTCGGACATTATTTATTTTGTAAATAAAGGAATTTTTGTTCAAAATAAAAGAAATTCAAAATATTCTCCTTCATTCCAATCTACAATAATGTCCGAAATTGATTTCCATATCTAAATTTAAAAAAAAACACAAAAGACCATTTGCGATTGTCAATTTTAGCGATTCTTAGAATTTAAAAATAAATTAGTATTTCGGGAAAAATCTTTCAACCTTGCTGTATACATATTACATATATGTTTATTTTTGCAATGTTGTCACTTCCAAGCAAACTTTATTAAGCATTTACATATACAAAAATTGTTGATTAAAATAGAAATATAAGAGGGGGCGGTACACCCCCCAATTTCATGGACTGCCCCCCCCAAAAAAACCCCCCTTGTCGATGAGGCATTGTCATATGTGCGTGGAAGGACACTTGAAGATAAGTTTACAATACCTTTAAGGAATGTTTTCTCATCATCAATTTTGCTATTATCCTTTTTTACATGTCATCTAGATGTGTTATCTTAACTCTCTAACAAGTTTTTAATCTTATAATGTGAAAATGCAATTTAAGTTTTTGTGATGGTATGAAGTAATCTACTAAAGAAATAACTGTCATCCGCCTGTTAACTTTATGTCTCAACAAAAAACTCTTGTTGCTTTTTAATCTATCTTTCTTTGTCTTGTCAAAATAAAACATTTTAAAATTAAAGAACTGACATTATTAAACTTATTGCAAATAAGTGTGAAAAGTAGACTTTCTATATATTGATATTAATATTTAAATTATGATTTTTATTAGATCAAATAATTTAAGCTTATAAAACCAAAGATGTAAACTATTCAGTTTCAAAGATTTAGGGATGAGAAAATTTGATATTGTGGCGAAGACTCAATTTCTTTACCCCACTGATATCTAGACATTCATCCTACCTCACTGATATCTAGACATTCATTCTACCTTACTGATATCTAGACATTCATCCTATCTCACTGATATCTAGACATTCATTCTACCTTACTGATATCTAGACATTCATTCTACCTTACTGATATCTAGACATTCATTCTACCTTACTGATATCTAGACATTCATTCTACCTTACTGATATCTAGAAATTCATTCTACCTCATTGATATCTAGACAATCATTCAAACTCACTGATATCTAGACATTCATTCTACCTCACTGATATCTAGACATTCATTCTATCTCACTGATATCTAGACATTCATTCTACCTCACTGATATCTAGACATTTATTGTACCTCGTTGATATCTAGACATTCATCCTATCTCACTGATATCTAGACATTCATTCTACCTCACTGATATCTAGACATTCATCCTACCTCACTGATATCTAGACATTCATCCTACCTCACTGATATCTAGACATTCATTCTAGCTCACTGATATCTGGACATTCATTCTACCTCACTGATATCTAGATATTCATCCTACCTCATTGATAACTGGACATTCATCCTATCTTATTGATATCTAGACATTCATTCTACCTCACTGATATCTAGACTTTCATCCTATCTCACTAATAGCTATACATTCATCCTACCTCACTGATATCTAGACATTCATATTACCTCAATTTATCTAGACATTCATTCTAGCTCACTGATATCTAGACATTCATTCTACCTCACTGATATCTAGACATTCATCCTACCTCATTGATATCTAGACAATCATTCAAACTCACTGATATCTACACATTCATCCTAGCTCCCTAATATCTAGACATTTATTTTAGAGCTTTGTCAGTTCTAACAAAAATTCAGAGTTACACACAAAAGGGTGTACACGTAATTTTTTACGATTCTGATGTTTGATTAACAACATGGTTCCATTTAATTCTTTACCTGATTGAAGATAAATAGATATCATCAATGTTCTATCCAAGAAATTGAGAATTAGCAATTGTTTTATTCTTTTTAAAAGTGATTTGTTGATTAATACGGATTAATTCAGAAAAAAGTACGTTTTTTTGCCTGGTAATAATTGAAAAATCGGACATGATTTGGAAACCGTGAGACTCCATTTCTGAAAACCATATTTAAACTATACTTATGCTAAAAGTCCTTTATGGCACCTGTTTTTGGCAAACCTTGTCAGTTTGTGGAATATTTTGTACTGAATTTTATAATTTAAACCATTTTAAAACATTAGCAATATTTTAAGCTAAATAAGTTCAGTCCAAAAAACTTCATTAAGACGTTTAAAAACGTTTTTTACATTACTTTATAAATCTAATATAATTATAAATAACGCAATAATTTTCTAAGATCTCGTCTTTTGTGATTTCGAGGGTCAAACATAACTTTAAGTACTTTATAAAGGTAAAAAGTGTTTTTATATTTAAAAATATAAAAAAGGAACCTTGAATACTCTCCTCAAACTCTACTTGTCCAATCCTTAAATCTTTGCCAATTGATTTTGCAGACCTTATGATAGTTATAGATCAAACCACATTAATCTATAAAAAGGAAAAAGGTTAATTGTTTCTTTTAACGTCGCTGCAGTATTTACGTATATTGTATTACATGTTCTAGCCGCCTTTAAGTTGGTGCGATAGTTAAACTTACTTATGTTTTCAGTGAGACAATTACAAAACAATAAATACATCATAAAAATAAGTATTTTTTAAAAAGTAAAAAAGTAAGCAGAGAATTAAAAGATGATAGAAAAGATAGACATCGAATTTAATGGTTATAAAAGTAGTTTAAAATTGAAAAAAAAATGAAAATAAAGCAAGATGGAAAACTGATGGCATGTACTTTAAAGAAAACTAGAATAAAACATGATGGAAAACTGATGGTATACTTTAAAGAAAACTAGAATAAAGCAAGATGGAAACTGAGGGTATGTACTTTAAAGAAAACGAAAGGTTTAGCAAAACAGAAACAAAAAACCAATAGATGAAGAAAAATATTAAACAAATTTATAATAATAATGTTCAAAACTTTTGAGAGAAAATCATCCCATTTTTGAAGTGCTTCAGCATCCATTATTTAGCATAAAAACATCCATGATAATTTTGTATTCTTTAACAACAAATTTACTACAAAATAAATGTATTAACACTGCAATAAAGAAAAATTTTTAGAAGCAGAGTGAATTTTTGCTCTTCCGTGTTTAAACAAAATATATTTCTCATAATTTAAACATATTCATACAAAAACTACAGGTACGAATTTGACACCTCCTTTATCCTATAGTTTTGAGTTTACCCCCTAAACTGAGAGAACAAAACTTTTCACTGAAAATATACAGATTTCAAAAGTTAATCATTATCAGTAGCTATATCTAGAAAAATGAGCTATGTTTGAAGATATTAAAGTAGCAAAAATAATAAATACAAAGGTTTAACGTGTCACATAAAATGTTGACTTTCTATAAACATTTCAAAATTAATATTTGATTTGAATTATATCAAACACGTGCTTGAACGCACAAATTGTGTGTTCAGACCGACATTGTGGAAGACGATGTTTTGCGGCCTCCAAAACAGAGTTCCACAACAGAAGAAGAACGCGGGATTATCCATATACTCCTGCGATCAGTTTTTAGTAGTTATATAAAGTTGCTGGTTATAAAGAAATATATATTGGAATACTTCTAACCTAGTTTCGATAGAGTCCGTCCTCTGACCTCTATATTGGTGACCCCGACGAAGAACATTCAGTGATTTTTTTTCCAGTACTCCGAACTTTATTTCTAACTTCATGAAGATGACGGATGTACCGGCTGCCACACCCACCTCGCAGTTCGTCGCAAAGTTAGCTGTCAAACTTCCAGATTTTTGGACGGATGACCCTGATCTTTGGTTTTTGCACGCTGAGTCCGCCTTCAGGAACTCCCAGGTTACTCAGTCGCAGACCAAATTCGACCATGTTATACAGAAATTACCTCAAAACATCATGGTTTCGGTTCGAGGATTGATTATGAACGCCACCTCGTCCTCTACTCCTTATGAAGATCTAAAGGCGAAGCTGGTNATGCCCGATTCGCCATATGGTTCCTATGAAACCTTTATAAACAGTTTTCAAAATTATAAACATTCATATCAAATTAATACTTTGCCATCTTTACATGGAGAGTCATTTTAAGATGTATCTTTACAGAATAGAGATCTCTAGCTTAAACAAATTGGAGTTCTTTCCTGGTATATTTGTTTCTATAGAAACTAGTGTTTTTGTTCACCATAGTCATTGAAGGTCATTCTTAAATAACATTTTTACCTCAAGCTTCTTTGTGGCATTTATACCAGTTGTAATCGATAGTACTCGCTCCCCTTTGATTGGAATATGATAAGAATCATATCTCACGTATTTTTTTAAAATGTTTTTGTTTTGTTTTTATAGCTACTTTAATGGAACCATGTAGCAGATGTATTATGATATTTTTAGCTACTTTAATGGAACCATGTAGCAGATGTATTATGATATTTTTAGCTACTTTAATGGAACCATGTAGCAGATGTATTACATGTGGTTGCAGAGGGGTACACATAGGCCAATAAAATGTGTAGGCTCCACATGTGGTTGCAGAGGGGTACACATAGGCCCTCTGACCTCTATAACATATTTGTTTATCAGTGTGAGATAATTATGAAACAGCATGATATATCAACAAATATTACCATTATTATTATTATTTATATTATTTCTGGTTCTATAGTGCTTAGTTAGACCAATGGTTTACATGATTTATACATATCATTAATCTTTATAATAAAGCTCTTCCCTAATACATTGATAACCAGAACACTCTAAAAGACTACTATAAGCAATACAGAATTGTATTTGATGTTGTTACACAGCAAATTATGTTATTAGACACTTATCAGTTATTAAATCACTAACTAAGTGAAATGGGTGGTCTGTTTACACTGCACGATTTCTGTTTCCAATTCTCATTAGACTATTTAAAAAACATAACTTGAGTCTAAAGGTAGTTTTTCTATTTCTGAGTTTTCTAGTTGCAGAGGGGTAAACATAGGCCAATAAAATGTGTAGGCTCCACATGTGGTTGCAGAGGGGTACACATAGGCCAATAAAATGTGTAGGCTCCACATGTGGTTGCAGAGGGGTACACATAGGCCAATAAAATGTGTAGGCTCCACATGTGGTTGCAGAGGGGTACACATAGGCCAATAAAATGTGTAGGCTCCACATGTGGTTGCAGAGGGGTACACATAGGCTAATAACATTATGTAGGCACCACCTGTGGTTGCATAGGGGTACACATAGGCTAATAGAATTGTGTTCTTTAAACACTGGGCAACGCCGAGTGCTACAGCATTTACATGCACACTCAAAGAACTTTCAAATTTCAAAATTTGTTGAAGCACCAGCATCAAATTAATTTATTCATTTATCTTTTTGAGCCATACATTTCTTGGATCGTACCGAATCGAATTTTTTTTATTGCAAAAACAAAGTTTCCTTAAATATTATGTTATTTAATTTATTCCTAGTAACTTTCTGATTAACTCATAAAATGTTCTATGTGATACCAAATATTTTTAAGATCTAGATGTTTATTTTCTTCGTATCGAGATTATATTAAAGATACAAAATTGTTTATATTATTTTTACAAAAAACTATTTTACGATAGTGGCATGTTAATACATTTGTATTTTAGTTAAGAAAATACTTTAGTTTACGGATACATTTTTTTCATTTTTTCTTTCCAAAATTCATATTACATTCAGTTTCTTAGGGAAAAAGAACCTTTTTCAAGTATTTTGGACTATGGAATTGATAAGAGTTATAGTAATGCTGAGAATATAGTTCTCTTTTTTGTAAATAGATTGTGTGAAATTAAAGAACATCATTATCTATTCAAATATTGCACCCTGAACTAACCAGAGAGAGAAGCATTCGGTTTCTTCTATTTGAAATCAAACGTGTTTTCGTCTATATTTTTTACAATCTTTCAACTTACGGATTTGTTTATTTTATACTTTTTCATTCAAAATGTACATGCCAACAAAAAATTATTTAAGAATAAAGGATATAAAATTATGTATAAGGGGTCAAATTGTGATCGAAAGTCACAGCTTTCTGAAATACTGACAGAACCGTTAAATCCACGTGATTGACAAAACAGCAGTTCCAGAGAAAAAATTTACATGTTATATAGCAAGATAGCATACTGATTCGCGATTTGAAATGGACACAAGACATTCACAATGTGTGCTATCGTTTATAGGAGTATGCGGCAAATACCAAATATACCAAATATTGAAGTTAAAAAATGAGTTTTTGCCACATACTAAAATTTCTAATCCCTATATCTTTGTAACCATCGACTACATAATTTGAAGTGATGATCTGGCAGAAATTATAGTTTGATATATTTGAGGTATATCACACCGGGTTGCAGAGATATATAAGGATTAAGACATCAGACTATGTGACGAAAACTCAGATCCTTTCTTCTAAAAATGAAGTATGTTTGTTATTGTATATTTGTAGTCAGGGTAAAGAGTATATTGTATTTTTATGAAATGTCTAAAACTCTTCTTTTTCTGAAGAAAAGATATTACTTTAGTCCTCAAACCAATACAAAAGTGAGGGAGAGAAATGTAGGATTTGATTTCTATCGGGGCGTATCTTGAAAACTGAATGCAGAAACAAGTGTCACATTTAATATTATTTGTCAAAAACAAAACAAAAAAATTTACATTTTTCCTACCGTTTTTTTGCCATTTGCTCCAACTTCCCTGGCACCCAAACTATTACAGTTGGCGGTCTAATTTTTATTAATGAGCTGGCCTTGAAAAATTAGGCTATAATCAATGATCATTTATTACAATTCTATACCTTTACTCTAATACCTTTTTATAGGGACGCCCCCCCCCCCCNGGGGTAGTGTTCCAGCCACCCATGTGTTTTTTCCAAATAACTTAAAAATGGCTGAGATTAGAACGCTTAAACTTCATCACCTTTTCAACTTAATAGTTCTTAACAAATTATGCACAAAGGAATTAAGTTTTTACCACAAACTAAGATTTTCTAATTCCTATAACTTAGCAACCCATTTTCCTAGACCTTTGCTATTTCAAACTATTAGTTCTGGTAAATAGTCTAAGTTTGAGATATCAAAGGTTTACACCATCAAGTTGCAAAGATATAGGGGTTCAAGGTTTACACCATCAAGTTGCAAAGATATAGGGGTTAGAAAATGTAAATTTATTGCAAAACTCAGTTCCTTTTTTATGCATAGGGTAGGGTGGAGGTCCGGAGAACAGTCAAACTGCGGGTCAGTGTTTCAAAATAATTTGAAATGGTTAATAACTTTTTTTTAAATTAAGCTACAGTGCTAAAATCTATATATTTATAAAGCCCTTAAAAAATAGATGTAATAAGATGTTTCAAATGTTAATATTTGTCAAAAGTAAAAAGAATTATTTTTGAACATTTATCTTACGTAATTTTTGATTTTTTTTAGATTCTCTCTTGCACCCAACCCATTAAAGTTAGAGGTCAATTTTTTTAATGAGTAGGCCTTTACATATTGGACTAGGGACCCCCCCCCCATCTATTAAATAAAAAAGTCACTTAAAAAATGGTATAATTACAACTGACCCTGCAAGCAAAGATGGCAATGCCCGATTCGCCATATGGTTCCTATGAAACCTTTATAAACAGTTTTCAAAATTATAAACATTCATATCAAATTAATACTTTGCCATCTTTACATGGAGAGTCATTTTAAGATGTATCTTTACAGAATAGAGATCTCTAGCTTAAACAAATTGGAGTTCTTTCCTGGTATATTTGTTTCTATAGAAACTAGTGTTTTTGTTCACCATAGTCATTGAAGGTCATTCTTAAATAACATTTTTACCTCAAGCTTCTTTGTGGCATTTATACCAGTTGTAATCGATAGTACTCGCTCCCCTTTGATTGGAATATGATAAGAATCATATCTCACGTATTTTTTTAAAATGTTTTTGTTTTGTTTTTATAGCTACTTTAATGGAACCATGTAGCAGATGTATTATGATATTTTTAGCTACTTTAATGGAACCATGTAGCAGATGTATTATGATATTTTTAGCTACTTTAATGGAACCATGTAGCAGATGTATTATGATATTTTTGTCCACTCCTTCGCCCCCGACAGGCGTAAATACATTTACTCTTTCTATTTCAAAGTTTGACTTATGAAAAATGATGAAATTTAAATTAACCCCCCCCAAGTGATTATAAAATCAGAGTTTGTGGCAAAGACTCAATTCCTTTGTCTCATAGGATCCTTATTATGGTAACAAAAATATTCAGGCAAAAGTTTCTAAACTGGGCTATCTTCCATTTTTAGCTTTTCTTCTTTGTTTAATGAGACAAATTGTTTCAGATTTATTTATTTTTAAAAAATATGTTTTTTAAAGCAAGTAAAACGATTTCGAAAAGTGCCTTAATTTCGTTAGGAAAAAGAGATTTTATGTTGATTTAAGCAATTTAGACACATTTCCGATCATAATATTTAAAATAGAATAATTTGTTGTTTTGCAATCTTAGATTGTCGAATAAATTGTTTCAATGGTCTTTATGGAAGTTTCGTTGTAAAATATAAAAACACATTCATGATTTTCTTGCCATAAAAAATAATTTTAATGGAAAAAAATCAGTGTTTACATTAATCACGAGGTCTGGAGGATTAATATAATTTTATCCAATTATTCTTGGATAAATAGATGATCATATGGTTAATATCCCTGGGGGGTGTTCAACAGTTGGATAATAAACTAATCCCTCGATATACACACCAGAGGGATGCTACAGTCCATCATCTGTAAGATTTGTGTATCCTCTCTCTTCTCCGGAGGCTGGAGCTACAGGCTGGTGTGTCCTCAGGTCTGAATAAACCTGGCAGCCTCAGTACCAAGATTAGTGGGGAGGATGACGGGCGTAGTCCCAACTCCTCCCTCTTCCAGTGCCAACAGCAGGAATAGATCTCACTCGTTAACATTTCCACGCCACGGTGCACCACCCCACCTTACATCCCCCGCTCCACCACCACCTGCTCCTAGCAGTCCACAGAACTCACGTGCAAGAACAGACAATGCGCGGCGCTCAAGTGCAAGTGCCGCGCTTAATAGTGACCAATTTGTGATAGATCACCTGGGCACGATGGGCCTAGGTCGGCATCAGTCATCTTTGTTTAGTGTGAAGGAGGGAGGGGAGTCTGCACTGCTACAGGTAGGATAATTTACCTGGTGGGATCCAGAGCCTCAGATTCCAGGATATATCACACTAGCAAACCACAAACCAAGGGGAGAGGGGATATCACACTCTGAAACCACAAACCAAGGGGAGGGGGGATATTACACTCTTATACCACAAACCCAGGGGAGGGGGGATATTACACTCTTATACCACAAACCCAGGGGAGGGGGGATATTACACTCTTAACCCACAAACCCACAAACCTGCAGGGGAAGGTTGATATTACACTGTTAAAATTTGTGTATATATTCAACATAATATAACATATAAAATTTTTTAACGATAAAATTCTGTTATATATATATATGATTTACGTCAATTTACAGTAAATGACACTATATATTTAATTTGTATAATTTTTTTTAATCACTTCTTAAATAAGCATTTTAAAGATTTATTGTATTCACATCCACTTTTTTGATCTTTTAAGTTTTTCATTTTTCTTTCAATGGCTTTAAACTTACAATATCTAAGTAGGTATTTTTTGAAGATAATCAATATATCCTTTATTAAACTTAATCTTAATATTTGTTTAAACCACAAAGCTTAAAAAAGCATAAAAAGGCTAAATTTAATAAATTCTAAAGTCAGAACTTAGGTCCCCTTTGGTCCAGGTCATCTGAATCAGCGTTTGTTAGTTTGTAACCAAAGAAAATAGAATATAATTAGAGTGGAATTTACTAGAAAACAGTGTAAATTGGCCATTTTGTTGTACTGTATCCATACTGCAGGTGTACTTCACATATACGACCTTTTGGGCCCTGGAACATCATTTTATAGAAAATCTAAAATTAATTACGATGATTTTCCGCTATAACTATAAATCAATTGATGTTTTTATTCACCTCATTCATTTTATAAAGTTTATTTAACGGCTTTAAAAAATTCGAAATTGAAATGAATAGTCTATAGGGAACATACTGTATTAATGTACTCTACTGTACATAATTTGTGAATATTTACATGATTTGTACACTTTGAACTCCCTTTCAGGCTGAAAGGGAGTGGCAAAATTTATTCCGAGAGATTGTCTAAATTCCACTCTAATAAATATATATTCTATTCTCTTTGTTTGTAACCAACAAACTTTAAAAAGACAGAACCGATCAAACGCTCCGTGACCAAAGGGAAGGGATGCAAATATTTGAAAATCCACAAAAAAAATATTATAAAATCCACGAACTTTTTTGTCATTGTTTTATTTGTACAAAGAAAGGATGCTCGCAGATTGAGTCACAATTAAAAGTTAAAAAGAAGTTAAAAAGAAAATGCACACGAAGCGCCTTCAATGCCTAGTGATGTTAAAAAAGGCTTTTGGAACCCTGACCCGTGTTCGACCTTTTAATATATTGTGATTATAAAAAGCAAGATGTGTGGTGAAGGGATGATTGGGCAATATAACCGCAATTTCCGGGCATGCATAATGCATATACATTAAGGGTATCCAAATAAAGGTAAAAGTTAAACCAATTTTTGCAAAATGTAATTCGTTGTCATTTTTATTTGTCCTTTTTTGACAACCATTCTGTGATTGTAACGGTCTTTTAATACAATGGTTGGCGTTTATGGCACTTCCTGGTTAATTGACAGCTTCTCCTTGTATATGAATCCATACTGCTTGAAAGTTTTGTAAACATCTAAATGGAAATTGAAAGTATTCTTTAGTTTACTATATATATAAGAATGACTTTAGCATACCAAGTGACTATTTTGGTCGGTAAATTTTATTCATAGGTTTTAGATTTTTATTAAGAAGTAGTAAAAAGAAATTCTAATTTAGATTAAATAATTAAATAAAACATAGGACTTTTAATATGTCTAACCAAGGATGTAATGCAAGGAAAATTATTTCAGAAGTGTACACATCTTTTGTACTGCAGTGTACTGTCTCTGGGCGGTAATGTAAACACAAGACGGATGTCAAAAACTGACATGGGATCCATCTTTCACATAAAAAAATCAATGAAATATTCTGGTCATTGGAAACTATTATGTGAATTATCAAAATTATCAAAATTAAATGCTTTTAACCTCCTCGGATACTAAACGAACACTGATGCATAAATTCTTTTTTACAAATTCCGCCCAAAAAGAACTGGTTTCAATATGTATGCATTGCAGAGTATACGCGACCGCAATTAACTTTCCTTGCATGGCACCCTTGTGTCTAACTATGAATCTTACTACAACTATCTTGTGTTACAATTTAAAATAATGTTTACAACATCAGTTTTCAAAGATGTAGGGAGTAGAACATTGAAGTTAGACGAAAGTAAAAATTGTATGTCAGTTCTATCTTTGAAATGAATAGTGAGACACATGAACTGTGGAATAGAAAGGCGAATGTTAGGTTGCAAGTTATTTTTTAAAATAGTCCAATAATAAACATAAAGCACAGCCATTGATTAGATAAGATAATTTTCATGCGTATAACTCTCTGTTTTTTAACAACATCAATTATATATGTACACACATTTCAATATCTAAAACGTACCTTAAAGCGTACCTTAAAACGTATCTTATTACATATCTTAAAACGTATCTTAAAACGTACCTTAAGACGTACCTTAAAACGTACCTTAAAACGTACCTTAAATTGTAACTTAAACGAACCTTAAAAAATACCTTAAAACGTGCCTTAAAACGTATCTTAAAACGTACCTTAAAACGTACCTTAAAACGTACCTTAAAGCATATTTTAATACGTACTTTGAAATATACCTTAAAATGTACAAAACTTACCTTAAAACGTACTTTAAAACGTATCATAAAATATTTAGCGGGGTGCTAATAAGCATGAATAAGTAAGACTGAGTAGTCAATGCTAACTGAATATATATTTATCAAACAACAGTATTTATACAAGATGCAGTATACTATAATCTAAACAATAACAATAACAATGTGTACTGCATTCCAGGAATCCAAAAGGGGCATCACAAACGTACCTTAAAATGTACTTTAAAACGTACCTTCAAACTTAACTTAAAACGTATCTTAAAACGTACCTAAAAACGATACACATCCATAATTTTGGGTCTCACTGTATCAAATCAAGAAATCATTGAGCTTATTAGGGTCCTTGGTTAGCTTGCTACATGGAATCTCTATTTGTTTATCCATTGATCTCTGTGTCCCAAGTTTTTATATAAATTATCCCAAAGTAATCTTATCTTTGATCCTGAGACTAAACTAAACTTTATCATATCCCTCTGGAAACAAGACAGGAGGATAAGGTAAAATGTATGCGACATCACTGGTTCATCTTTGTGACCTCGTAGCTCCTCTAGTTTTCATTTTAAGTATAAGAAAATTTTCCGGTTACATATTTTAAAATCAAAACAGTTTTTTTCTAAATAGTTTATCTAAAAGAGTTATGATTGAAAATCCATAAGATTTAAATCTTACATGAATATTACTTTTGTTTGATGTGATGTCAAAGGTTTCATTGCAAAGATATATGGTTTAGATAATTTGTTAAAATTATTGTTACAAAAATTGCTATAGTTATGCTTTAGAACTGGATTCACATCATTATTAAATAACTTTCAAATTTTTCAATAACTTTTAAACACAAAAGTTTGAGAAATTAAACAACATACTGTACAATTTTTAATGTACTGTAAACAATTTTAGTGTTGACTATATTATATAACTTTCAAATTTTTCAATAACTTTTAAACTAAAGGGTTTGAGAAATTAAACAACATACTGTACAATTCTTTATGTACTGTAAAGTGTACACGGGAAAAAAAACATTTTGGTTAAATTAAAACGATTTTTTTTAATACGCGATTACATTAAAAATAATCGTTTTTTATGTTAAAAATAAGCTAATTTTTTGTTGAAAATAAACGATTTTGTGTCGCTTAATTGGCAGTCACCAACTTCTTCTGAAATATAAGCGATTTTTTTATGAAACAAAGCGATTTTTTTAAAAGCGATTTATGTTAAGCGACTTTTTGTCGCCTAATCGGGTGCCATCCAACTTTTTTACCCAATTAGGCGACTTTTTATCGCTTAATTACGACTTTTTTAATTTAGAGTATCAAAATAATCATGCTTCGCAAGATCAGAAAAAAATCTTAAATAAATTGTTATAATTTAAATCTATTCAAGTTTAAGACCAAATATGATGCAAATTAAAGTATGATATAAGGTTTTCCAACGCAAATGGATGTTACTTTGCGCGCAAAATTGCGAGCCCTAAAATCCCGCACAATTCCGATTGTAAACCCTAATAGATATCCATCATTTTATTTTTCTTTAAAAAGTAATGCTTGAAATTTCTAAGAAATAGTATTCTGGTTTTATATTAAATTCCTAACTTTATTATACCCTGGAAATATTTTGAGAAAAATGACCTCTTTCCCTCAAACTTTAAGATAAATTTTCAGATTTCCCCGCCAAGCATTCTTTTTTTGCGCCTAATATTTTTTTTTTGGGGGCCAAGTATTCTATTGCACAAAATACTCTAATTTCCCACCATTTTTTTATTCGCCAAAAATACTAATTTCCCCATGAAATATTTTCATTTTCCCGCCAAATATTCTTAATCTTGCTGTCAATAGAGAAGATTAGCCTAGAGCCACTCTTGTCTGAGATGGCGGAGCTTATTCAGAGAATATCAGACAATTTTTAGATTCATCAACTTCGGAATATTCCGGGAAATGTTTTTGAAAATGTTCTACTTTAGACTGATTAAACTCGGGGGAAATAACTGATTCAAGTTTTTATACAGTAATGACGACTTTCGATTCTAAATTTTTAATTCAACCAAGATTTCTAACAGCATAGATATACATTAATATTGAAATAATGAGAAATTGTAAACAAACAGCTTCGCTGTGTAATTGTGATTTCAAAAAAAGCTTGTCAGAAATGTTGACTCTTTTCAGCAAATTTAAATTCCAAAAACATTTTAGAAGTTGATAAAAATGCTTAAATTTTTTTGCCGGTATTTGATAATTTATGATTATTAGCTTTGTCCCCTCAAACCGGCTATTTCTTAAACTTTAGCCTAAATATTCAATATTTTACAATTTAGTTTACGCCTATATAAGCAGAAATAACAGAATAATTTAGTTAAGCTAATCACAAAATGGTAAAAAACAGGCTGTTGTTTCCAATGGTGTCAACGTTCTGAAAAATAAACGAAAAATAGATCGTTCAGAGAAATAAAAAAAACCCTTATAAAAGTCTAAAAATATTAAAAGTTCCAGTAAAACAAATTAGCTATAGCCAATTGCTAATCGTATTGCATCTTACTGTATTGTACTAATGTATTTAACTGTACCGTATTTTACTTTACTGTATTTTACTTACTGTACTGTATTGTACTGTAATTAACTGAACTGTAATGTACAGTACTGTACTGTCCTGTATTGTGCTGTACTGTCTTGTTGTATTGTACTGTATTGTATTGTACTGTACTGTACTGTACTGTACTGTACTGTACTGCACTGTACTGCACTATAACTATATATAATAAATCTTGTACTACAAGTGTTTATTTCACATATTGTGCTAAAACTAATTTTTAGCTTGGAGAAAAACTTTGAACATGTTTTGAATAATAACAAGATTCCAGACTCAAGAGTATTGAATAAAAAAGATGTATTGCACACATAATATAATAAGGTTACCCAAGTGTCAGGAATACTAATATATATCCTCCAGGCTTCTTTCAATATATACTCATATCTTATAAAAACATCAAATAAGACAAATTTTATTTTGCTTAAATGCATAGATTTTCTCAAAAGTATTGATTTTTCTAAGTAGATTTATAATATTTTTAACTATATGAATTCTGATATGTCAAACAGTTTGAAATATAATGAAATGTTTACACCATTAGGTGGCAAAGATATATAAAGATTGCACTGTTTAAAGGGAGTGATCGCGAAAAATGAAAGGGGGTATAGGCTTAATGCGATAAAAAAGTGCTTTTGATCGCTACTAATCTTACTTCTATCTGTTGCGTCTAGAAGAAAATTGTTAAAAACGACTAATACCGAAGAACGCAGTGTCCATACAAATTCAGAAAGATGCAACATACGACTTAGACCGTAAAAAAATCTATTTAATTTCAAAAAAATCATTCAGATATTACAACCTATAGTCATCGATTATCTTTCGCCACATTTTATATAGTTGATTTTTCATAATATGTTTTGATTTTATTTTTTAAAACAATATTTACCATACAACTTGTTTTCGAACATTCCTGGAAAATATGAAAATGTCGTCTTCATTACCAAAAATCCTCGAAACAGGAATAAATGTTTTTACAAGTAACTCTCGGATCAAAACAATTAAAACATATTTTGCGAACACTCCCTTTAAGTTTGTGACTAGAACTATTTACTAGATTTTTATTTGAATTTAAAAATAATTTTACTTTTAAAGCGTTTCAACATTTTCTCAAAATTCACTCTGTAAAACAAAAAAAAACTCCAAATTTCTTGTGAAATCTTAATTCTTAATACTTTATAAGATGTCATTTTGGTTTTCAAAAACTTTGTAAATTATCTAAAATAATTTTATTCAAACACAAATATGGTTGTTTTTATATTTTCTTTATGAAAACATTTATGTTTAGTTTTTTATTTGTTTAATCCCAACTATTGTGTAAGGAAAATTTCTGGAACCTGTCTGAAAAAAGAATCAGATTGTTTTTATACATAAAAATATATAATATAAAGATATCAAGCTTGTATCTAGAATATACACTAGAATACACAAGGATACAAATTAACCTAGTCTTAGTTTCTTCTATTCTCCATAATCTTAGAAGGAGAACAGCGTTTTTGCCAACAAACCAATTTTTGGGCGTGCCGTTTAATAAAAACGAAAGATGGACGTTAGCGACTTCTATTGTCAAGAGAAATAAACGCTAGTTTTTTTTTATTAATGAACAATTTGAAATTTTTTTAAAGATCTTAAAAAATCGTTTTATTACTGAACGTGCGAACGATTTTTTCAAACAAATTTTGAAAAAAAAACTAAAGTTTTATATATACCGAACGAATGGTTTTACTGAACGATCGTTTTGTGAGAAACCCAATGAAATTGATGGATGGAAATTTAACTTGTGTACGGACAAAGTCTGATCTTTTAAACAATTAAGAAAAAACGAACGAAATGGGTCGTTTTTAAAATTTATGATTTTCCTTAATTTGTCCATACTCCTCAAATAAATATTCTTAAAGAAAATAGAAAAGACATTATGGTACTTTGTATAAAAGAGAATATGAGAGATATAAAAGTAATGATGATGATAATTTCGGTGCTTTAGATACGGAAAGTCTGGTTCAGAAATATCAAATCATAATAAGTCATGGATAGATAGATAGATAAATAGATAGATAGATAGATAGATAGATAGATAGATAGATAGATAGATAGATAGATAGATAGAAGATAGACATATAGATAGATAGATAGACATATAGATAGATAGATAGATAGATAGATAGATAGATAAATAGATAGATAGATAGATAGATAGATAGATAGATAGATAGATAGATAGATAGATAGATAGATAGATAGATAGATAGACATATAGATAGATAGATAGACATATAGATAGATAGATAGATAGATAGATAGATAGATAGATAGATAGATAGATACACGTTTTACTTATTTTATCTTTTATTCATGCTTTTTTTTATTTTTAGATATCTTAGAAATAGTTTCTAGACTAAAGAATCTTCAAGAACTGAACTGAGTGCTTGCAAAAACCTCTAATTTTCTAGCTTTTATATCTTTGCAACCTGATGGTCTAAACCATTGAAACTTAAACAAGTCGATTAAGCAAAATTTAAACTTTGATACATCAACGGATTATCAACCCATTTTTTTCATGTGTTTCAGTCGTTTTCTTGCAGAAAAATTGTTCAGTAAACACGTTCGTTCAATAAAATTGTTGGTTCAGTAAAATCAATTGTTGAATAAAATCGTTTTTTTTTACTGAACGATCATTCAGTAAAATCGTTTGTTCAGTCTAACCGTATTGGTTCAATAAAATCGTTCGTATTGTGAAAAAAACTAAAATTTTTTTAATCTTTCAGAAAATTCATTCCTCTAATACAGAAGGAGCACGATCATTAGCTATCAACTCACTTACTTTCTACTCCCTTGCAATCAGCTTCATTTACTATCAGCCTCACTTACTATCCCCTCATTTGCTATCAATGCACTTGCTATCTGTTTCACTTGATCTCGGCCTCACTTGCTCTCGTGCACACTTGCCATCCAGTCTCACTTGCTATCAGGTCAATTTGCTATCAGGCCTCACTTGCTATCAAAACGTTTGTTCTTTAGTCTCAACTGCTATCAATGCTCATCTGCTATCCAAAACTAGTTACTAACGAAATAAGTTACTATCACAATTAGTTGTTTCTTAAATAAGTTGCTGTCAAACCAGTTCTTAGTGGCTGTCATAAACAATTGTTGCTTTTTAAACAAGTTGCTATTAAAACCAGTTCTTATTTACTATCATAAACTTATGGCTTTCTAAATAAGTTGCTATTAAAACCAGTTCTTATTTGCTATCATAAACTTGTGGCTTTCTTAATAAGTTGCTATCAAAACCAGTCCTTAGTTGATATTAAAAATATGTTGCTTTCTAAACAAGTTGCTATCAAAACCAGTTCTTATTTGCTATCATAAACTTATGGCTTTCTAAATAAGTTGCTATTAAAACCAGTTCTTATTTGCTATCATAAACTTGTGGCTTTCTTAATAAGTTGCTATCAAAACCAGTCCTTAGTTGATATTAAAAATATGTTGCTTTCTAAACAAGTTGCTATCAAAACCAGTTCTTATTTGCTATCATAAACTTATGGCTTTCTAAATAAGTTGCTATCAAAACCAGTTCTTATTTGTTATCATAAACTTGTGGCTTTCTTAATAAGTTGCTATTAAAACCAGTCCTTAGTTGATATTAAAAATATGTTGCTTTCTAAACAAGTTGCTATCAAAACCAATTCTTATTTGATATTAAAAATGTGTCGCTATCAAAACCAGTCGTTCATGCCATGAATAAGTTGCTTTCTAAATAAGATTCTTTCAAATCCTGTCGTTTGTTTACTTTTGTAGAACAGCTACGCGCTTTGCATCCGTTTCTGTATTTCTGGTACCTGTGGGTGGCCTATGTATTGTATGCCTTGTTTTTGAAGTGGAAATACAGATAGTTATTAATATCTTTCAAAAAGTTGATACCTTTACTTGAGGCAACAAAATGAGCCGGTTGCATGCCCACGCAATGTTTGCCAGAGAATGAAGAATTCCAAATTTTCAGGAGAATAAAAATGGTAAAAATAAGGATTGAGAGGAAGTCGAAAATTTGATAGCAAATGAGGATTAATAGCAAATTGGCCTGATAGCAAATGAGCTGAGGCTTGATAGCAAATGTGTCGATAGCAGTTGAGGCCGGATAGAAAATGAATGTGATCGCAACTGAGTTGATAGTAAATGAGTTTGATAGCAAATGTTTGGATAGCAAGTGAGGCTGATAGCAACTGATTTTCATTGAAAGTGAGTTGATAGCAAGTGGGTTAGGAGCAAATGATCGTTTTTTCAAGATCGATCGTACATATTTAAATTGTACAGTTTTTGATTGTTTGTTTTTTAAAAAACGGTCTACTGTCTCATCTGTGAAGAAAAAGTAATTATATAGTCAGAGTTTGTTGCAAGTAATTTTTGAAATAAATAGTGTCTGCTATATCCTCTTCCCCCCCCCCTCTCTCTATTATTGTTTGCTATCTCCCTCCCCCCCCCAAAAAAAATGATCTGCTATCTCCGTTCTTCCCCCCTTGAACAATGTATGTTAAAGTTTATAATTTCTAGATTTCCTAATCCTTTAATACTTCAAGGTATTAAGAGCCTGAGTACTTGTAGTTGAGATTAGATTTTTATAATCCTTGGAACATGTCTTTTACTAATATTTATAATATCCTGTCCTATCTTGTCCTATCCTGTCCTATCCTGTCCTATCCTGTCCTATCCTGTCCTATCCTGTCCTATTTTGTCCTATTTTGTCCTATCCTATCCTATCCTATCCTATCCTATCCTATCCTATCCTGTCCTATCCTTTCCTATCCTGTCCCATCCTATCCTATCCTGTCCTATCCTGTCCTATCTCGTCCTATCCTGTCCTATCTTGTCCTATCCTATCCTATCCTATCCTATCCTATCCTATCCTATCCTATCCTATCTTATCCTATCCTATCCTAACCTATCCTATCCTATCCTATTTTGTCCTATCCTGTCCTATCATGTCCTATCCTATCCTGTCCTATCCTGTCCCATCCTATCCTATCCTATCTTGTCCTAATTTTCCTATTCTGTCCAATCCTGTCCTTTCCTATCCTATCCTGTCATATCCTGTCCTATTCTGTCCAATCCTAACCTAACATATCCTGTCCTATCCTGTCATATCCTGTCCTATCCTGTCCTATCCTGTCCTATCCTGTCCTATCCTGTCCTATCCTGTCCTATCCTGTCCTATCCTATCCTATCCTATCCTGTCCTATCCTTTCCTATCCTGTCCCATCCTATCCTATCCTGTCCTATCCTGTCCTATCCTGTCCTATCCTGTCCTATCCTGTCCTATCCTGTCCTATCCTGTCCTATCCTGTCCTATCCTGTCCTTTCTTGTCCTATCCTGTCCTATCCTGTTCTATCCTGTCTTATTTTATTCTGCAAAGAAAAGACGTCATGGCATAGTTATTACAAGATAAAAAGATATAAAGGTTTTATGCTGTAAGATATACAATAACATTCTCCATAACATTTCCTTATGTAATCTAATTGCCAATAAAAAATCCGTATAAATATAATAAAACAATAAACCACACAATACAATTATTCAATTTAAGATAATTGATTGAATTACACCAAGATTATGCTTGTATCTATAACTATATTCAGATGCAAACATTTATCAGATTGTATCCGGGTATCAACTTTGTGAATGAGTTACATGTGTCTTGTTCATATTGATTTTAAATGACCTAATTATCGCCTAGCTGTTCTTTAATGACCTAATACTATCTAACTGCTTGGGAATAAAACTATTTATCACCTACCAACCTGCTCTTAAATTACCTATTTATTATCGAACTGCTAAAAAAGTATCTATTTATCACCTAACTACTCTAAATTGACCAATATATTACCTAACTGCTCTAAATTGGCCTATTTATCACCTAACTGCTGTAAATTGACCAATTTATCACATAACTGCTCTAAATTGACCAATTTATCACCTAACTGCTCTAAATTGGCCTATTTATCACCTAACTGCTCTAAATTGGCCTATTTATCACCTAAATGCTGTAAATTGACCAATTTATCACATAACTGCTCTAAATTGACCAATTTATCACCTAACTGCTCTAAATTGACCAATTTATCACCTAACTGCTCTAAATTGACCTATTTATCACCTAACTGCTCTAAAATGACCTATTTATCACGTAACTGCCTTAAAATAACCTATTTATTACCTAGCTAACTGCCCATGCATGACCTTCGTATTACCTAAATGCTCTTAATTGACCTATTTATTAACTAACTGCTCAAAAAGTATCTATTTATCACCTAACTACTCTAAATTGACCAATATATCCCCTAACTGCTCTAAAATGACCTATTTATCACCTAACTGCCCTAGCATGACCTGTGTATTACCTAACTGCTCTATATTGACCTATTTATCACCTAACTGCTCTATCATGACCTATGTATTACCATAACTGCCCTAAACTAACCTATAAATATTTGCAGAGACTGGGAAAGGGAATAAACCTGTCTGTGGAACGGTTTGTGACTGTCGGAGAAACTATTGCTGAGATAGATAGACAAGATATGCTGGATGCCTGCAGGGAAACAAGGTAATTAAAGTATTAAAGGGACTGTACACGAAATTTCAAGTAACCCTACACATTTCTGATTAACATAAGTTTATTGTAAACTTTATTTTTATGGTCACCCTGTTTGTAATTATTAAATCCTATCTTGGAAACCCTGTTTGTATTATTAAATCCCATCTTGGACACCATATTTGTATTTATAAATGTAATCTTGGACACCCTGTTTGTAATTATAAATTCTATTTTGGTCAACCTATTTGTATTTATAAATCCCATCTTGGTCACCCTGTTTGTATTTATAAATCCCATCTTGGACACCCTGTTTGTATTTATAAATCCCATCTTGGACCCCCTGTTTGTATTTATAAATCCCATCTTGGACCCCCTATTTTTATTTATTATAAATCCATCTTGAAATCCCATCTTGGACCCCCTGTTTGTATTTATAAATCCCATCTTGGACCCCCTGTTTGTATTTATAAATCCCATCTTGGACACCCTGTTTGTATTTATAAAACCAATCTTGGATACCCTGTTTGTATTTATAAAGCCAATCCTGGACACCCTGTTTGTATTTATAAAACCAATCTTGGACACCCTGTTTGTATTTATAAAACCAATCTTGGACACCCTGTTTGTATTTATAAATCCCATCTTGGACCCCCTGTTTTTATTTATAAATCCCATCTTGGACCCCCTGTTTGTATTTATAAATCCCATCTTGGACAACCTGTTTGTATTTATAAAACCAATCTTGGATACCCTGTTTGTATTTATAAAGCCAATCCTGGACACCCTGCTTGTATTTATAAAACCAATCTTGGACACCCTGTTTGTATTTATAAAACCAATCTTGGACACCCTGTTTGTATTTATAAATCCCATCTTGGTTGTCCTTGGTTAAATTGTTCCAGTGATAAACATATTTTCCATTTGGCAGGATTAGACTGGATTAGACGAAAATCCTCTAGTTAGATCCCCTAGTTAGTGGACCATTATAAAGATTTAGGGAGGCCTCTAGTATGTGGGAGTAAATAGGCGTGTTCTTTTTTATTTGTTCCTTCCTCGTTCTAGAACAAGGGCTTTCAAAAGAGATCCTTCGTTCCTCTTTACTTCGTTTTCCAATCATTTTATCCTCATAACGTTCTGTTCTTTGTGTTCTTGATCGAAAACGGTTCTAGTTGTTCCTTAACCTGTGTTTGTATAAAATGCCTTCTTTTTAAGCGAAAATTTTATGTTTTTTTAAAAAGAAAATGGTATTGAAGGTTTTAAAAGCTAGTTTTTGTACATTTTCTTAACACTTTTCAGATTATTAAATGCCTTTTTTTCGAAATTAGAAAATATAGATACTTTCAAACTAGAGGTTTTTGCAGTATTGAGATTTGAAATTTCAAAATGAGAATATAAAATTTCAACTTTTATTTTCAAACTCTGGTATTGGTGGTAGTGAGATTTCAAAATCCAAAATGAGAATATAAAATTTCAAAGATTTCAAAATCCAAAATAAAAAATTTCAACTTTTATTTTCAAACTGTGGTATTGGCGGTAGTGAGATTTCAAATCCAAAATGAGAATATAAAATATAAAAATATAAAACTCCAGAAAATCTTTGTGAATAATTGAGAGATTATAGAAACTAATAATTGAATAAGATTACTTCGATGATAAGATTAATTTTTATTTTCTCAACCTACTCCTAAACATCTAAATAGTTTACTGTAGAATTTTGTGAACATTTTTGACGTCTTTACTTAACAATTAAAAAAAGAAATTCCGAAAACATATCCACCATTGCCGACTTTGCGCTCAAACTCAGGATTTAGAGATCTTTAAAAAGTTTTCTATGTCTCTAATGAATCCTAAAAAAATCCACAACACTGCATACTCAATTCAACTACATTACATAGCCGGTCAGTCCCTTTAAGAGTAACAGAGTACCTTCTTCTTCCTTCACTTCTAATCTATAGCTGACAATTGAACTTTACTAAAGGGACAAGTAGACGTTATTTCAAGGTTTCAATTATAAACTGATTAAATCATTGTTTCATAAAGGGTAAATGTGAGATGTCTCTTGGAAAAATCAATTTTTTTTAGTTTTTGTTTTTGCACATGCACATATTAACACTGCAACGGCAGTGAAGTAAACTGCCAGAATTCAACACTTTTTAAGAGAATAACGGTTTAAAGGGTATCATTGTTAATCGAATATGGAATCATCATATTGTTCATTCTTTGAAATCATGTACAAGTAAATGTTTCTTTTTTTGGTTTGTAAACCAAAAATATGTTTAATGCGTAGTTTCTATGCAACTCGGAGAATCTATATATAAATATATATATATATATTGTGACATTGCATCAAATCCCCCGCCCCCTTCCCCTCTCTCCTACCCCCTGTCATCTATGATTACACTAGAAATTAGTTAATTTATCCTAAAGCTCAGTATATTTATCATTTTATCTTCATATCTTCATTACATGACCTGGACTGGACTAAGAGAAAATACATCAAACAAAGATCTCGAGCTGGGGGTGTTCGGCTTTTTTTCAGTTCATTAATTTGGTTATCGTTTTTGAACGACCAATTTCACTAGTTTTTTTTCAATTTTTCCAAAAAAAAAATTTCGTTCATTCTTAAAACTTTCGCTTATTTTACATGAAACGATTATTCAGTAAACATGTTAGTTCAGTAAAATTGTTCGTTCAATAAGAATAATGATAGTTTTTTCAAAAACTTTTGGAAATTTAGTTCATTCAGTAAAAAACGAGAGTTTTTTAAGTTTGTGTGAACAAACAATTCAATTTAGATACTGTTCATGTACAATCGAAATTGTTCGAACAATTTTAAGTCCTTTATTTTTGTTGTTTTTTCGTTTGCTTTTAGAAAACAATAGTTTTCATTTCTTTGAACGTTCCAAGTTGTTTATCCATCGTTTGTTAAACATCGTTTACAAAACCATGATTTCTCAAAAAAAGGTGTTCGTTCACAAAAACAATGCCCATCTATATTCAACAGTCAAAATTCTAAAACAGTTTAAAAGTAAAAATAATTTTTCCCGAGCATTTTACTTATTTGTCAATAAAGCTTAAAATATTTAGATATCCAGCTGTCCCGAAAAAAAAACAATATTACAATATCATACTGACAAAATTACAATCAAAATGTAAAATTTTCATAAAAGAAAAATCCAGATTCCGGGTAAAACTTATATTTTGTCTTATGTTTGTCTGATTACAAAACTTTGCCAGCCACCTTCCCCTTCTTCGTTTATTTAATAGGTTCAGTTTCTAATTCTTTCGAAATCAACCAATGAGGACTTTGATATGGTCATTCATTGGTCCAATAGCAAGGTACGATTGAAGGTTCTTATTGGTTGATACAATTTACCAAATATACCTCCTCTATAATTGGCCTAAATTCATTGTCACAAACTCTGGTTTTTAATCTCTATATCTTTTAACCTGATGTTGTAACTCATAGACCTTGATATTTTAAACTATGAAATCTGTTAAATCAAATAATCCAAGTTTGAAATATCAAAGGTTTTCGCCATTTTATTGAACATATATAAGAAGTCGAAAATTTGAGTGTCTGACAAAAATTCAATTCCGTTCTCCAATTTAAGACCCAATAAGTTTGAAAGTTTTTCCACTGAATTCTATTTTAGTTTAGAAACGGAAGCCAAGCTATATTTAAAGTTAGCTTTCAGTTTTTGGTGGTTTGTCAATTTTGGAACAACCTTTAGATCTCCAATATCTATTATCCGATTCAAACATTAAAACAACTCAATAAAACCAAAATATAAAAAGGTAAAGTTAAAATCATTATTGAGCATTTTTTCAAACATCTGCCTAACTCAAGAATTTTACGCCCTTTTTTTGTTTTTTCTTAAATCTTTGATTTAAGTTATTTATTTATTTTTTAAACAGATCTTTTTCACAGTCCGCATTTCTCAAAGAATGTTTTGAGCTTTGACCGACCATGCCCAACGCTAGGCCCCCTGATACCCTGGGACCATTTGAGATCCCAAACAAAATTTACCTTGAATGACTTAACTGTTTTGCTGGAAAATGCCAACAATGCATCAATCTGACAAAACATAACTCATTTACTAGTCTTTTTGTTAAAATAATAATATTAATGATATATTTTAATACTTATTCTTTTTTAGGCGAGCAGGAAAACTGATTGAAAAGCTTGCTGAAAATTTGGCTGTGCAGGAAAGAAATAGATTTTTAGAACTAACAATAAACAATTTAAGAAAAAAGGCAGATATTTGTATATGCACAGATGCGTAACTAAACTCAGCGCTTCTCCAGCTGTAATTCTGGGACCACATAGGAAAGGTCTGCTCTCCTCGGAGGTGGCAACTGAGATTTTTATAACTAACAGTATACAATTTGAGAAAAAAGGCAAAGATGCGTAACTAAACTTAGCGCTTCTCCAGCTGGAATTCTGGTACCACATAGAATAGGTCTGCTCTCCTCGGAGGCAGTAAGGCAACTGAGATTTTTATAACTAACAGTGTACAATTTAAGAAAAAACGCAGAAAAAGACCTTTTGTACCAGGCCAGCTATATGTTGTCTGCTTGCATATTTGTATATGCACATACAGTAACCAGAAAACTCTGAATTAAGAAGACGAATTTAATACTCAAGTCTTGACAACAATAGTGCAATGAACATTAGTAAGAGCAATTGCGCAGTGTCAACAGACCCATTTTAATTACATAACCGTGATTCAGCAAGTCTTTTAAATCCATTATGATTATTTCAATTTTTTTAGAAAGTTTGAAAATGCGGGAAACCTTGGGAGAAACTAGAATTAAAATGGATTAAACAAAAAAGAGTTAAAATGTTTAATCTTTAATCTAAAGTTTGTTGAATTAATTGGTTTAATCTGAAAGCTTTAGAAACTCCATTCTGTATGATTATTTTTCAATCTTTTCATTTTTTTTAAGGGAGGGGGAAGGGGTCTTTTTTGTGAATTCAGAATGAAAAAGTTTTTTAAAGATTTGCCGTATTCTGCAAAAGAAATACATATTCGTAAATTTCTGAACTATAAATATCTTGAAATTATAAAAAAAAAACTAGCTGAACGCCAGGCGGCGTTGCCCGTGGAATAAAAACATTGAAAAACTTTTTGGAAAAAAAATTGTTTTTTTAAAAATTGATTGTTTAGCCTATAACCCCCCCCCCCCGCAACCAATAATGAGTGTCCACAAAAAAATTGCAGCCCAATCGGTCTAGCCGTTTGGGCGACTATACGCAACATATATACAAATGTCTTGTTATAGATATATTGTGAAAACTTTGCAGTTCTTTGCGCATTAAAATGACAATCCATTATTTAATATTGTATTCCCGGTAAAATCCCTGGGTATGACTGTTTGTCGTTAACACACTAGGCTTACCAATATTGAATAAACGATTATCTTAAAGCTTAGAGGGGGATGCCAAGACACTTTATTTACAATAAAATATTTAACCCTATTAGTACCAGACTCTTTAGTGGTGTGTCATAAAGTTAAATACAAATTGCGAAATTGGTTTTAAAATTTCAAGCTTTATATATTATTTGCTTTTATCTTTTTGTTTGCCTTGATTTACTTTCTTAAATTAGTTTAATGTTGCCTTTTGGTTTAAAATTCAAAGGAACTGAGTTCTTTCCACAAACTATGGTTTTCTAATCTCTATATCTTTGTAACCCAATGTCGTAGACCTTAGATATTTCAAACTATTGATATTTATAGATAAATTAATCCAAGTTTGAAATATCAAAGGTTTACACCATCAGGTTGCAAAGATATTGGGTTCAGAAAATATGAGTTTGTGGCAAAAACTCAATTCCTTTCAGATGTTCAGCAAAACAGCCCCCCCCCTCATCCCCCTATGCATGTATTGTATAAGAACCTGGTCCTGGTCTATACACTAGAATGGTTGATATTGAGTGTTGCTGCTAAAGAAATCCTTTATTATATATACTTTTATAGCAGACATATGTTACTACTGACATAAATGTATTGTTGGGGTATTCAAGAATAAGCATAGTAAAGGGGGATCGGGGGGAGGGAGGGGGGTATTAGAAAAGTAAGGTAGAGATGGGCGCGTTCGGTTTTTATTCTATTTTGTTTGTTCATCGTTCCAGGAAGACCCATTTCGTTTTTTTTCCTCGGTTGTTAACGACCCATCTCGTTCTTTTTTATCATTCAACAAAATTTATTTATTTCGTTCGTAAAATAATCGTTCATTTTCCATCTTTCATTGTTCATTGATATCGTTCAGTAAAATGGTTCGTTCAATAAAACCGTTCTTACAGATAAAGCACGAATTTATTCAAAACTTGTTTGACAGTCTAGAAAAATCATCCTTTTTTCCAAATCTTATGGAAAATTTGTTTGTTTAGAAATTCTAGATCGCTAGAAAGTTCTTATTTCTCCGAAATAACTTTGTATATTTTTCTAAACGGCGCCATCCTTCACAAAGAATTTCGTTTGTTCTCAAAAATTTCATTTGTTCGCAAAAGCTATGCCAATCTCTAGGGGTAGGTGAATATAAAGGAGTGGGTGATATAAGGGATAGAAAATAAAATGCAGGATGAACAAATTTAATTTCTACGATTTGTCTCCAAACTATTTTGTGTTGGTCCAGAGTGGAGGTGGAGGAGGTAATCTCGCAAATACAATATTAGAGGACGAGGTAATGGCTGAGCATAACGAGGACACTAGCTTGCTGTCAGCCTGCAGGAACCTCATGACCTCAATAACTAAGGTGAGAATCTACGATGTTCGGTACTTTCTCAAAAACATTTTCCCAAACAGCAACTTCCCATGGGGTATTTTCCCTAGTGGCAACTTCACAAATGTGCAATTTCCCAAGCGGTAAGTCTGTCTTAGCCGCAGCTCTTGGCCCCCAGTCTGTTCTAACCGTGGCGTTCGGCTCCCTAGCCAATCCTAGCCGCAGGGCTCGGTCCATTAGCAAATCCTCGCCGCTGCGCATCGCTTGGTCCCCATTGCAGCCTTGGGCGCCTGAGAGGGCCTAACCTAACTTTTGGAAAGTTGCCGCTTGGAAAATCGCACATTTGGGAAATTGATACTGGGGAAGTCACCCTGGGGAAAATGCATTGGGAAAGTACATTACATCGAATATATTTACAGCTTTTAAAATGATGCACTAACTTTCGGGACTGAACCAACTTTCAAACGTATCGATGGGCTTTTGTTCTAACTTTGACCTTATGGACCCACGTGTACATTTTTGCAGCAAAGGACATGAATATTTCAAAGCTGCAAAATGCTTATTTATAGCTTTAGTTTTCTCGAATAATTTACCCATTTTTGATATATATACATCTAGATACTTCATGTTTAATCACAGCAGCTGTAGGTCTATTTTTAAATTTAACCCTATCCCTGCTGGGGTACTTGAAAACCAGGATATGCTCTAAATCCCATGTTTTATGTCCAAATATGACAAATCATACATCATTAGAAAGCTCTTGTGCTCTACTTTAAGAATCTGCAAAAAAATTTGCAAATTTGCAAAAGCAGTCATTCAGGCAGTGTGCCTGAGGACTCAGGCAGTTAGTATAAAGCCCGGTTTTAGGCCCAAAGGGAGGGCTTTGGGTATGTAAGAAAAGTCAGAAAATTTCAACAGCCTCAGACCAATACTTTTTGAGTTATGTAAAAAAAACTACAGGGGGGGGTCAAATTGACCCCCACCCCCAGCAGGAATAGGGTTAAAAGAAAAATTATTTTATTTTACCAATCATGAAACCAATATTAAATCTTATAATAAATACCTAAATTACAACATTTTTTTTTTGGGGGGGGGGGAGGGAGGGAGAGGGGGCCAAAACTCTCAAGCTGGATTCACCCTTTTCAGATATGTATAAGTCTATTTCACTTTGAAACACAATATATAGGTTTTCCAATATCATATATGTGATGAGATGAGATTGTTTGAAGTTCTCCTGAATTCCCTGGGGGAAACTGCCCGTATAGGTTCCGAATTATATTCCAATCCTATCTTTCTGATTTTTGACTTAACATCGATCCAATCATTAATAACATATTTTTGTTAAACTTTTCCAACCCAATTTAAATTCGTTAAAATCCACTTTATCTATATTGTATGGTAATTCATTGTGCAGTGCTGATATTGTACGGCACTGCATATTGTAGGGTACTACATTGTGCAATACTGTATTGCATGGCAATGTTTTGTACGGTAATGCATTGTACAGAACTGTATTTTACAGTACTGTATTTTACAGTACTGTATTGTACAGTGCTGTATTGTACAGTACTGCATTGTACAGAACTGTATTTTACAGTACTTTATTGTACAGCACTGTAATGTACAGTAATGTATTGTACTGTATTGTATTATACAGTAAGTATTGTATTGTACTGCTGATAGTCCAAGTCAGAAAAATTGTATTATAATAAACATTTTTGAGAATTTTTAACATATATCAAATTTTTTTTAAAAACCGCAAACATTCCTTTATACCTTTCCTCTCCTATTCTTAGATAAACTAATGGCACAAGAAGCCTGGACAATTAGTCCTGAGAAAAGAATTGGTAGAAAACCTATGACCTTTTCCCAGAAACAATAGAACTGCTGGGGGGGGGGGGGGGGGGGGCACAAATCTTCAGGAAAATGTCATTTGTCTGGAAACCCAGTATTCCAGTATTCAATATTTCTAGTCTAGCTTCAAGATTAATGACAGAATCTAAAATGTTTCTATAAGAGGAATGCATGTCAATTTTAAATAATAAATCAAGAAAAGAAGCACCATCAACTTAACCTGCAGTTTGGCAAACCTTCAAACTTTAAATTTAAAAAGATTGATAATATGGCATGCAGCTTCCAAGTAGATTTTCATGTACAATAGGTGGCAACAGAGAGATGGACCAATTATACACGACGTCACAAGTGTCAAAGAAACTGAGTTTTTGCTACAATCTCTGAGTTTCGAATCTTTTTGTCTTAGCAAACTTAAATGTATAACTGAATATTCTATTTTAAGGACATTGATAAAAAACCAAGGATAATTAGATGCGATTTTATAATTTTATTAGATTTAAAATTGGTGGATTCCATCATTGACTGAGCTACTAGACAGTCACATACGCTATTCGAAATTTAAATAGTAAGGACATGTCTTCTTTATGTGCAAACCGAAGTCGCAGACCTTTGATATTTTAAGCTTTGGACTCTGTTTAATCAAATAGTCTAAATTTAAAATATCAAAGGTTTACATTATCAGGTTGCAAAAAAGGTATTAGAAAGTTTGAGTTTGTGGGAAATACTCACTTCCTTCAAGGGGAGAAACGAAATTTTCTCACATTAATTGGCATGTCTTCCAAGATTAAATAAAAAAGTGTAAAACAGAAAATGAAGAACCAAAAATTAAAACTTATTTTACTGTAAGATAAGCACTTTATTTTTAAATTAGGCAATTATTAATAACTTTGTCGGACACAAAAACTAAGTTGTCACAGGGCTGGGCACATTCCAACTTTTTCTAACGGTTTCACTGTTACTTACCGTTAAAAAATAAAAATTTCAGTTAGCCGTCAATTTTAAAGGTTTGTTTCATTAACGGCATTTACTGTTTTTTTTCAAATTACCGTTAGTTAACAATATCAATTTTTATTAACAACGTGAACAGAAAACTCCCTTTAAATCATTAAATCGGCGAACCTGTTGAAATCACATAAACATTTAAACTTGAGAATTTATTTCTCTTTGTAAATCTCGGGTTCGATCAATAAACACCAAGATACAGATTAAACATAAAATTTTCTTTTGTATTTTGAATCAAAACTACAATAAAGCAAAACTACAATAAACCAAACTACAATAAAGCAAAACTACAATAAAACAAACTGCAATAGAACTAAACTACAATAAAAACTACAATAAAACAAAACTACAATAGAAGAAAACTACAATGAAACAAAGCTACAATAAAACAACTAAAATAAAGCAAAACTACAACAAAGCCAAACTATACTAAAGCAAAACTACAATAAAGCAAAACTACAATAAAATAAAACTACAATAAAACAAAACTACAATAAAACAAAACTACAATAAAACAAAACTACAATAAAACAAAACTACAATAAAACAAAACTACAATAAAACTAAACTACAATAAAACTAAACTACAAGAAAACAAACTATAACAAAGCAAAACTACAATACAGAAAAGGTTACAATAAAACAAAACTACAAAAAAACAAAACTACCATAAAAGAAAGCTACAATAAAACAAAATATAACAAAGCAAAAATACAATACAGAAAAGGTTACAATGAAGCAAATTTACAATAAAACAAAACTACAATAAAACAAACTATAACAAAGCAAAACTACAATGAAGAAAAGGTTACAATGAAGCAAAACTACAATAAAACAAAACTACAATAAGATAAAACTATAATAAAACAAACTATAACAAAGCAAAACTACAATAAAGAAAAGGTTACAATAAAGCAAAACTAATTCTAAAAAAGCCTTTTATCTAAAGAAAAGACAAAAGTATAATTTTAACCTTTATTAGGTTTAAATGGTTGTTAATGGAAACCAAGATGTGGTTCCTCTCACGCAAAATTAAATTAGTATTTTGACAATTACTCCTTTTAAACTTAAGCTAGAAAAAGTGCTTAGGTTTTCGCTCTCAAGGTCTCTGAAAACTGAATAACTTGTCATGGTGTTGTCATTAAATTAGAAATTATACTTGGAGAAATAGTTGGAAGATAGAATATTTTTTCACGACAAACCAACTACAGCCAAGTATGTCTCCTGTGCTTATATATATAAAGTAGTATTCTCTATATTTGGGTATTTCTTTTTCGATCATAACTCATGATTCTCTTGACTCATTTGCCACACATGTTGGTTAATTTTAATGATAACTGTAAATGATTCGACCAGCCGATAATCTGACTTACTATGAGCGAAAGCATGAGGTTGTAAAAAAATGTCCATTTGATAAAGACGGTTCGGAGACAATCAAATCTTATTTTTTTCAAGGTATGGAACCTTTTCGTAAAATAAAATGAATATTTTATTATATGGGGCCACATCTTATTTAATTACAAAGTCGCAATAAAGTTTTTTTTCAAAATAATTTTTTGTACGTCGATATTGGTGATTTCGCCCAAAATGGTCCGTTCTAAATACAATAAAACTGTAAAAACTATAAACCCTATATGGGCAATATTCTATCTTGGAGCAAAGCATAAAAGAATTGAAAATTCGTTTTATAGACATAAACATTTCTAGCTGATTTAACATATTCAGATTCATCCGTATATATGTATATATATACAGGGTAGGGTGTCAATGAAATATTTTTCTTTAAAATGCCGTTTTAACCTTCAATAGTAGGCCTAATATTAAAAAATGTTCTCTGTCTCTTTTCTGAAGATTTTCACAAAAAAATTAATAATCAATGATAGAATTAAGGATTTTTCAAATTTCAAAATGAATGACATATAAGGAATTATTTTAAGGACGTTTGATTTTTTTTTTTGAAAATCTTAGAAAAAGGGCTAAGAACATTTCGAGTTAAAAAAAACGGCATTTTAGAGCAAAATCTTTCAACGACGACACCCTAGTATGCTTAAAAAGCCTAAACACACTTTTTTAGAGACATCTTGTACATATATATATATATATATATATATATATATATATAAAATATATCACAGAGCATAGACCAGGGCCGGCTAGTTTTAGCTTATCGAAAATCATCTTTTTTTGATGAAACACAAAGAACATTAACAAGATAAGGCCTAGCAATTTTGTCTTTTTAAATATATCACAAAAAATAAACTGGATATTAATCAAATCGCCTTTATTTAGTTAAACAATAAAATAGAAGAAAAGTTTGGTTTTCTGATAGTTTCAAAAATGTCTGGAAAAATAAATGTCTGCGTTTGTTTGTTTTGTTTGAGATATTGTTTATATATTGAATATTGTGTATGCATATTAGGATATATATTGACTATGATATATAAATATATTTATCAATGAATATATTATAAATCATGTTCCCCATTAGAACAAACACTACAACAAGCTAATGATCCTAATCCTCATATATGTACATACAGGGGGGCCAGGGAAAAAAGGCACAAAAAATGAAACTTCAAAAAACACACCTGAATTATGTATTTAAGAAAATTGCATTCACAACAAAACAAAAAACTAGAAATAACTCAGTTCATTCCATAAGTGTATTTTCAAGTTACTGGTTTCGTATTTTCCAATCTGAAAATGATATTAAATACACTCTACGCGTGAAATTGCATAAATGTTGTCTATTTATTATACACTTTTTTGTCTCCCTGTAAACATAAATCAAACAAATTAAAATTCAAATTGGTCACAATACGCTAATTTTCTGATCCCTGCTTTGAAACCTGATAACAGAATTCATATTTTTGAATTAAAGATATATAGATATACATATTATAATAATATATAATAGTATATAAATATATATATAGATTAGGAAATAAGAGTTTGAGACAATTGTTTACTTCCTTTTTTCTAAACGTTTTCAAATTACTCTGTGGTAAAGATGTACTGCCATTCACACCATTAGACATTGGTAATCCAAACGTACAACAAGAAAAAAAAACATATTCTTTCAAGTGTAATATTCGGTCCTATCGTAGGATTATCACTTATGAATATGATGATATGATGCTTTGCAATCAAATTGAAGTCTATATACTGTACAACTAGGTTATAATATAGAGTGATGATGTATACTAATCCATTACTAATTGTACAGGGCACGTACTTCACTTACTTACTGCGAAAGCAAACTGCATTTATTATGTTTGTACTGTTTGTTTAGGGCTTATTATCTTTGCATCCTTTATCAGTAAACCGTTTCAATTGTACACTCAAGCTGAAAAGCAGGGCAGGTAGTTAACTACCAACCCCCCTGATACTGAACAGTGTATATCTGAGCCGGTACAACATGTACTGTATTGCAAATGCATGAACTCGCACTGTCCAAGCTGACTACCAAGAGTGTAAGGTTGACCTTTTTATGCAAAGAATACATCCCGGCAAGATCACAGTGAATAAGAAATAACCTTTTTCATAAATCAAAATTTTAATTTGGTGAATAAACTAGGTTCGAAGGATTTATGGATTTTTAAATCTTTGCGTCTCAAAATTTTAGATCTAGTAATATTTCAAGAAGCTCTTCAAACTATATTATTTTAAAGAGACTGCACGTAGCATTTTCAATTGATCTCCCATGTATTTCACGGACAGTCGTAGTACATTTGAATTTCCAAGCCGGGTCAACCTTTCCGGTCCCAGTTTGTACTGTATCGTCTGGACATTGGGTAAATAAAGCAGAAACTCAATAGGACTAGCCGGTGCAACAAGGTTGACGCTGTCAGACTTTAGGTTGAATTTACTTTTACTAAAGAGACAGAGGTGCATGATTCCCGATTTACAATATTTTTAAACCATTATCTGATCAATGATATGGAAGATATTGTCGTTTTTGTACAAAACTTTAAAAGTGTTTAATTCTATCAATTTACTACTTTGTTTCCGAAGCTAAATGCCCAAGTGTATTTATAGAGAAATCACTATTGAAAATAATCAATTCACGGCGTAAAAATCATCATACATTCTTGACCAAACAAAAAGCATTTAAAGGGACATAGCCAATGGCAGTGCAGTATCGTTGTCACGTCATACAGACGGAAACCACGTGACCAGTAAACTGCACTGCCATTGACTGAAGTTCTTATGACGTAACACGGACGTAAACGGACTATATGTAATAGTATTATCAATTATATCTATTGAAAATGCAAAATAGCAGCAAACCTGAGATTCTCAGGCTCCTGTGGGATATAATCGTTTTCATATTGGTTGCATATTTGTTTAATATGATCTATTTAAACCTACTACTTTTATACAGAATTATATATATATGAATTTTCGTATGAATTTGTCACAGTATCATATCAATTTCTCGAGACAGGAACATCAGATAGATGTCTTATAGGTATCGTTCAACGCCTGAGATTCTCAGGTGTCAGCCTATACTCCCTTTCATTTTTCTGTTACAGTCCCCCTTTAATGGTACCGTTGTGAATAGAATATGTCTTTCTATAAATGGAGAGTGACTTGAAATTACATTAATGGTCCACAACATGTAGTAAAAGACGAATCTATGTTTTTATTGCTTCCAATTGATGAATACAAATTAGGTGGAGAAATTGTTAAACCTTAAAGTGCTGTAATATGGAATTTAATGTTCGGTAAAAATATCCTTATTGCATACAAATTGTAAAAACAGCATTTCTATCCAATAACAGGTTTAACACTGAATATTCAAAACTGTGTTAATCATCTGAACAAACAAACAGAGATTACTACTTTATATAAAAATAGTTAATAGGTTTTTGGAACCCAGCTTTGCTTGGAAACCAACAGATTAGAATTTTAGAAAACTTATTTTTTGAACCAAGCTAAGAACATTCCTATGTTTCTACCGATTTCCCCATTAAAAATTAAGGGCGAGAGGTTCGTGAATCATAAAATATGAGCGGGCATCAAAACCGACAAACTACCAAACCGACAGACAAACAGAGATAACTAAATTTAAAATTCAGTGATGGCGATGGACCAAACCTCTGTAGAGTAAAAAAGTAGATGTTAGTTCCACATTTATTGAAAATATATTTCGGTCTGGGTTGACCCTCGTCAGTTCTTGAGATTGTTTCTTCACAAAGATTAAAATTTATATTTATAGATAAATCGTAATAATAATAATTATATATTCAGGTTCTCCTTTTGGCTGATAGTGTGGTAGTGAAGCAACTCCTTCTAGATAATGATTCACATACTACAAGGCAATTAAATGAATATAGAACTCATGTTGTGAATCGAGCCTTGTCATGGAGTCCCAATGAATTTACTCCTACAATCCCATTATGTTTTCGTGAAAAAATGTCTGTAAAGGAAACAAGTCGTTGCCACTAACTCTGATTTTCTAATCCTTATATCGTTACAGCCTAATGTCGTAGTCCTTAGATATTTCAAACTATGAATTTTGTTAATTCACATAATCTTATTTTAAAATATAAAATGCTTATACACCATCCGATTGCAAAGATATAAGGATAAGAACATTTAGGTTTCTGGCATTGACAAAATTACTTTAAAGAGATTTTTACCAAAAAACCTAAAATTACTGTATGTGTGATTTCAAGGATATTGTCGGTGTTTAAATCTGAAAACTTATCTACGTTTTCCTGAAGTAGAAATGCGCAAGTCACTTTTATAGAAACTACAATTAAAAATAATCAGTTTTCAAAATTATAACATTGATATCTAATTTAAACTTAATCGCTGATCATTTGAATCAATACTGGTATAAATTCTACCCAAGGTTTTTTTGGACCTTTACCCTTTTAATTCTTTTTAAAAACTCTCTTTAAACTCTATTAAAACTATTGAGGGTTCTTTCTCACTCCCCTTGTAAAGTTAAAAGAAGAAAATTGTAGATACTGAAGAAGTCTAAATATGTAAAAAAATTTACCTAGAATTCTTTGATGTTAACTTTGCTTTGAGACTTCTTTCATGGTTTGTTCAAATTCCATGGAGTCATTTCTGACACAAAACCATATATATATACTTTGCTTGGCTGTCTGTCTGATTTTTTCTAAAAAACGTCATAACGGCTGAACCGATCGGACCAAAAAATTTGTAGGCAACTAAATGACCCTAGGGAGGGTTTATGGATGCTCAAAGTGAAAATTTGGATTTTTGTAAAATTTTGAAAATCCTCGAAAAAGTATTATTAAATCCACAATTTTTTTTTCATATTTTATAAAGAAAAGATGCTTTGAGTAAATTGAGAAAGAGCCACAATTAAAAGTTGAAATATAAGATGGGCGAAAAGCCCATTGAAAGCCTGTCCTTTTTAAGTAATAATCTTCAAGCGGTCTTTTGTTAATAATCTTTTTCGTTTAAAAATTAACAAATTTTGTGGGTTTTCCAATTTTAATTATTAATTTTCCAATTTAAAAAATTAAAAATAATTTCGTGACACTTTTGATCTGTGGCTGACGATAAAAATCCCTTGTGGTATGTTTTTAAAGCTTTTTTCCTTGTAAAAGATTGTATTTTATAATTTGAATTTAAATTTGATTAAAATTCCTGAAATTTTACGAATATTTCTGTAAAAAAGAAATGCCAGCATTTAAATTAAACGAAGAAATCATTTTTGTTAAAGAGAATAAAACAAATTTTTGTCAAACTATAATAAAACAAATTTAACATTAACAGTCAACATTTTTTTCAAAGCATATTTGGTTTTGAAAAAGCCACAATCTAAAAAGAGGATGAAACTTTAATGACGAATATGTTATGACACTACCATATATTTTAATAACCCAGGGAGGGACTGAGCCCCTAGAAACCCTCAAAAAACCCTGCCCCAGTATGCGCCTCTGAATTTAATCTAAAGATGTATTTCGAAAGGTTATTCCTGATAACTTAAATATTGGTTAGTTCAACAAGATTTTTCTTGAAGAATTTGTAAAAACTTTTAGATGGTTCTTAAACAAATGATAGGTTTTAGTTTAGGACAGCTTTATAATTCTTTTGTATTTATAATGTATTCTAAGGTAGACAGTTAAATATTTTCTAAGCTAGACAGTTAATTGTATTCTAAGCTAGACTGTTAAATGTATTCTAAGCTAGACTGTTAAATGTATTCATTCTAAGCTATACAGTTAAATGTATTCTAAGCTATACAGTTGAATGTATTCTAAGCTAGACAGTTATATGTCTTCTAAGCTATACAGTTAAATGTATTCTAAGCTAGACAGTAAAATGTATTCTAAGCTAGACAGTTAAATGTATTCTAAGCTAGGTATTTAAATGTATTCTAAGCTAGACTGTCAAATGTATTTTAGGCTAGGCAGTTAAATGTATTCTAAGCTGGACAGGTGAAAGTGTTCTAAGCTAGACAGTTAAATGTATTCAAAGCTAGACATTTAAATGTATTCTAAGCTAGACAGTTAAATGTATTCTAAGCTAGACATTTAAATGTATTCTAATCTAGACAGTTAAATGTATTCTAAGCTAGACATTTACATGTATTATAAGCTAGACTGTTAAATGTATTCTAAGCTAGACTGTTAAATGTATTCTAATCTAGACAGTTAAATGTATTCTAAGCTAGACAGTTGAATAATTTCTAAGCTAGACTTTAAATGTATTCTAAGCTAGACAGTTACATGTATTCTAATCTAGACATTTAAATGTATTCTAAGCTAGACTGTCAAATGTATTTTAGGCTAGGCAGTTAAATGTATTCTAAGCTAGACATTTAAATGTATTCTAAGCTAGACAGTTAAATGCATTTTAGGCTAGGCAGTTAAATGTATTCTAAGTTAGTCAGTTAAATGTATTCTAAGCTAGACAGTAAAATGTAGTCTAAGCTAGACAGTTAAATGTATTCTAAGCTAGGCAGTTAAATGTATTCTAAGCTAGACAGTTAAATGTATTCTAAGTTAGTCAGTTAAATGTATTCTAAGCTAGACAGTAAAATGTAGTCTAAGCTAGACAGTTAAATGTATTTTAAGCTAGACAGTTAAATGTATTCTAAGCTAGACAGTAAAATGTTTTCAAAGCTAGACAGTAAAATGTATTCTAAACTATATAGTTAAATATATTCTAAGATAGACAGTTGAATGTTTTCAAAGCTAGACAGTAAAATGTATTCTAAACTATAGCTAAAAGTATTCTAAGCTAGACAGTAAAATGTATTCTAAACTATATAGTTAAATGAATTCTAAGCTAGACAGTAAAAGAAAAGGATTTAAACTTATTCAATTTTATGGAAGTCTAGGCAGGTAAGCTTTGCTCAAGTCCCCATGGGATGAAAGAATTTAAACTAGGGATGTGCGTCGTTTCTGGGGAAAGATCAAATTCTTTCTTGGGAAAAAACAGAACGGAACTTGACGGAACGAACGATTTAAGAAAAAAAGTAACATATCCGGCTCAAGTGCTTGTTGTCGTTTCTGGGGAACGATCTGTTTTTCAAGGTAACAAACTGAACGGAACGGAACGAACGATTAAAAAAAGTTGGAACATGCCAAGCTTAAGGGCTGAGTATCCTTTCTGGGTAATGATCATTCTGTCACGGGAACAAATAGAACGTAAAACAGAACGGAACGAAGATTTTAAAAAAAGTAGGAATATTCCCATTTCTATAGATGAGAGAATTCAAATACAGTGATTCTTGATCCTAGATTTATTTTCATTTAATAAACAGAACCATCCTGGGTAATTGAGCAAAAGAAAGAAAGAAGTTATTGTCACCCCNCTTCAAGCAAGCAATATTTGAATATAATAAATAAAATTGACAGAATTAATCCGTTATAAAAATAGGAAATCGACTATTTTCTTCTCATTTTAATCATTTATTAAACATTTTTCATTGCCGTTCAGATCATTTTTACATTGTCTTTTTATACATATTCCTTCCATCAGAACTTTTCAATAAAACTTTTTATATCTGTCTTTACTTGGGCTTTCCGTTTCTTGAGTCTGGTTAATATAGTTTGACAACTTTACAGGGTTTTTGTTGTGTCACTTTCCTGCCAGTTTGGCTCGTTCTTGGACTTTTTAAAGACACCACACATTTTGTTCTTTTTCTATTTGTTTTCTTTGAGGGTCTAAATTTGTGTAAAGAGAAGCAATGTTTAGAATTAACAATTTTGAAACTTGTAAAATTTTCTCAGATTTGTGTAGAACCTTTTAAAACTCCAAAATCCTTATCATTTTTTAAAAAAAGATGTCCCAAAATATATATAGTCCAAATATAATCTTACATTTCCTAATTTTAATGAAAAAAGACCAAAATATCTTAATTATTTTAAAAAAATGTTTAAAGGTAAAAATAGAAATAAAAAGAATATTAGATCTCAAAACAAAGTTTTCGTTGTTATTCATAGCAATCAAACATCATTTTATTAAAGGGCATAAAAATCTTAAAAGTAAAATCGATTATGTAGACTTAAGTCTACATAATGGGATAATAACGGCTTTAAGAGTAATAGTTCATTCAATATTATAATTTGAGCAGGGAACTTTAGAATGGATAACCTTTAATCCCAACTACTTAATCCGAATATCCACTGTGGAAACTTTTAATTTTTAGTCCTTAATCCACTCTTTTTCTCTCTCTTTGGATATCCGTACATTGTTTTCTTCAATGAGAGTGAAGGAATATAGTTTGTAAATTGTACTGACCAATGACAGCCTTGAAAATAAATTCTATTCCATGAGAGAAATCCATAATTTCTAACAAATTAAGAATTTGTTGTCGGCCATTTTGTAAATTTATCGTTGAAGCAAAATATTTAATAATACGTTAAATGAAGGCCCTTCCAGTCAAGAAAACTAACAAATCTGGCGTTCCTAGAATCAAATTTGTTGATCTAAATATTTGATCTCGAGACTAACATAATCTCGAAATTAGCAAAAAGATAGGATCAAACATTAATCCTGATATCCACCATTCTATAGTTTCCAGCTCTGAAAACCTATAACACCGCGAAAGATAATTTGATTGTGATAAATCATTATTTGCCGTCTTTAGGTTCATCCATAATATAAGGCGTAAACATTGAAATTGTAAACCTTTAATTTATAAAGAGCTCCTAAAATATTTTAATTTCAAAATTTAATAGTGAATGCAAAACTTAATTGAAAATGAAGTAAAATATTGTTTTAATGAAAATGAATGCATTTTGTTGAATACATTAAATATTCTATTGAAATGGAACACATATACAATTTAAAACTCTGGAATTCATTTCCAGATTTTCTACTCCAGAAACTTGGAGGCAAACTTGCAATATCGGGCAAACTGTCAACCCCTGCCCGTTAGCAAACTGGCATTGATATTTTAAATTTGTTTTAATATCTAGTTAAAACTAGTAAAGGAATTGAGTCTTTTCCACAAACTCATATTTTCTAATCCCTTTATCTTTGATGTTGTAAACCTTTGATATTTCAAACTATAATTTCTGTCAGATTAAATAATCATAGGTTTACCACAACTTTAAGCTGCAAAGATATAGGAATAGTGCAAAGATAGGAATAGAACATTTAAAATTGTGACAAAAACTCAATTTCTTTGTATCAGTTATATTTTCATTTCTTATCATTTTCTTCAATCAATATTCATGTAAAAATTCAGTCAAGTTGCCATCCAGCACATGAACAATTTCTCCGAGTTTGTTAAGGTAACATTTTATTGCGTTTTTTATGTTTTTATACCGTCGCTACAGTTGTTTCTTTTTCCTAGAATGGGTTATATGACGTTTGTTTCTGTTCTGCATTTGCATTTCTCGCAAATTTTGATAAATCTCTAAAAATATTTTCAAAAATATTTCAAAATGGCAAATTACAAAATTCGTTGTATTATTTTAAAACTAGCTGAAGGGCCCAGTGTTGCCAGTGAAAAAAAAAATTTGAAAAAAATAGAATTTTAAGCCTATAATATCTTTGCCACCCATGAGTGTCCACAAAAAATTTCAGCCCAATCGGTCTAGCCGTTTGGCGGGTTATAGGCAACATACGAATGTCTTCTTTTATTATATAGATTGTATTTTTGAAAAAAAATATTTTTAATTTATACGCTATTTCCTTTCTTTCTGTCAATAAACTAATATTTAATATTTTAAATTAAATAAGAAATCCTTGAAAAGAAATATAAATGTGCTTTTATTTTTAACTTTCAAACTATATTTGCTTTTTACCTTGTAGGGAGACATGAAAGGTATTTCAAATTTAAACCTAAAGTGCTGCACAAACTTTTAGATTGTACAAAGGTCGGTGAAAAACTGTGGAAATTGGTATTAAAAGACAATTGAAGATTTTTGCTGTCTTTTTTTGTAATTTTTTTAAGGAAATACAATTGTTCTTTTCAATGAAATTTCAAATTTTTTTCTCAAAGAAATGTATTTGATTGCCATTAATGAAACTGAGGTTTTGCCACAAACTCAATTTGTTTCATCCCTATATCTTTGCAACCCGATGTTGTAGACCTATGAAATCTTCTATATCAAATGGTCTAAATTTGAAATGTCAAAGGTTTACATAAAGATTAGAAAACTTTAATTTGTAGCAAAAACTCATTTCCCTTAAACCAAAAGTAAACAACATGTACAAAGGCCAATAAAAAACTGTTGAAATTGGTATCAAGTTAGACGGTTGTAGATGTTTTGTTTTCTTTTGTTTATTATTTTTCAAAGAAAAAACAAGTTGTTAATTTTTGATAAACTTTCGTATAAAAAGACGTTATGAATTTGTTTCTCAAAGAATGTATTTGATTGCCATTAAAGTAACTGATATTTTGCCACAAACTCAAATTTTCTAATCCCTATATCTTTACAACCCGATGTTGTAGACCTTTGATGTTTAAAACTATGCAATCTGCTAAATCAAAAGATCTAAGTTTAAAATATCTAATGTGTGCATCATTATTCATTAGGTTGCAAAGAAATAGGGATAAGAAAAATTCAGTTATTATCAAAAACTTAGCTACCATAAACTCGAAACGTTTAACGTGTATAAACTGTAACATAAGACCAGTGAAAAACTGTTGTATTTGTATCAAAAGACTTTTGTAGTCTTTTCTTTGCAGTTTTTGAAAAGAAAAAAAAAACTTTTTCATAAATCCTTTTTTTAAATATGAATTGTTTTTTGTTATAAATCAAATTCAAATATTAAACATAATTTTGTTAAATGTTCATTGGTTTTATAAATAAAAATAACCTATATAATAAAGCTTTCCGGTCATATATATATTTATATGATAACTATAGCTGGACGGAATAGGCTGACATTTTTTTAGGGAACCTTTGAGTACCCTGAAAGTAACTTGGGCTAAAGAATTAGAATTTTTTCCGAAAACAATTTTTTTTTAAATCAAAATTTTTTTTTCTAAATTTGATTTAAAAAATTTCTATTGGCAACAACTGGCACTTCAACTATAGTTATTTGATTCTTGTTTTTAAGGCTTTCTGTGATTTTGGACAAGAAATGGTTGATCTGATAGCTACCACTAGATGGTCTTCTAATCAGGTTAAAGAACATTTTTTTTTTTTTTCAATTTTTTTAAAATAATGTTGGATTTTGCTATAAAAATGCTTTTAATTTTTTTTAATCTGAAAAATCTGGCCATTTTCATTTTTGTCACTGCTGTATATATCTACAACTTAAACTCTAGGAAAGCTAGTGATTATAGCTTCTACAAAAAAATCAGATAACTACTAAATTGTTAATTTTAGTTTAACAATTTAGTCAAAAACTAAAAATTACTTTTTTCCATTTCAAAACATTGAGAATTTTTGAGAATTTTTAAGAATTTTCGAGAATTTTTGAGAATTTTTGAGAATTTTTGAGAATTTTTGAGAATTTTTGTTTGCCTAATTCTCAATCCTTTAACTTTGGATCCTACAGTTTGGATCCGACAGCTAGGATCTTTCAGGTCTGATCCTACACTTTAGATCCTTCACTTTGGATCCTACAGGTTTTATCCAACAGTTTGGACCAAACAGTTTGAATTCTACAGTTTTGATCCTTCATTTGGAACCCTACAGTGTGGATCCTAAAGTTTGGATCCTACAGTTTAGATCCTACAGTTTGAACCCTACAGTTTGGTTCCTAAATTTTTGATCCTACAGCTTTGATCCTACAGTTTAGATCCTACAGTTTTGATCCTAAAGTTTGGATCCTACAGTTTGGATTCTATAAACAGTTGAATCCTAAAGTCCGGATCCTACAGTTTGGATCCTTTAGTTTGGATTCTAAAGTTTGGATCCAACAGTTTGAATCCTTTATACAGCTGAATCCTACAGTTTGGTTACTACAGTTTGGAACCTACAGTTTGGATTTTACAGTTTGAATCCTACAGTTTGGATCCTACTGTTTGGATCCAACAGTTTGAATCCTCTATACAGTTGAATCCTACAGTTTGGATCCTGCAGTTTGGATACTATAGTTTGGACCCAACAGTTTGAATTCTATAGTTGTGATCCTACAGATTGAATCCTACAGTTTTGATCGTGCAGTTTATATCCTACAGTTTGGATCCTAAAGTTTAGATCCTATTGTCTGGATCCTACAGTTTGGATCCTACAGTTTGGTTCCTACTGTTTTGATCCGACAGTATGGATCCTATAGTTTGGATCCTATAAACCGTCGAATCCTTCAGTTCGGATCCTACAGTTTGGATCCTACAGATTGGATCCTACAGTTTGGATTCTTCAGTTTGGATTCTACAGTTTGGATCTTACAGTTTGGATCCTTTAGTTTGGATCCTAAAGTTTGGATCTTACAGTTTGGATCCTACAGTTTGGTTGCTACAGTTTGGAACCTACAGTTTAGATCTTACAGTTTAGATCCTAGAGTTTGGATCCTACAGTTTGTATCCTACGGTATGGATCCTACAGTTTGGATCATTCAGTTTGGATCCTACAGTTTGGATCCTTAAGTTTGGATCCTACTGTTTGGATCCAACAGTTTGAATTCAATATACGAATGAATCCTACAGTTTGGATCCTACAGTTCGGGTCCTACAGTTCGGATCCTACTGTCTGGATCTCACATTTTAGATCCCACAGTTTAGTTCCTACAGTTTGGAGTCTTCAATCTGGATCCTATAGTTTGGATCCTACAGTTTGGGTCCTACAGTTTAGATCTTACAATTTAGATCCTACAGTTTAGACCCTATTGTTTCAATCCTTCAGTTTGGATCCTACAGTTGTGATCCTACAGTTTGCCTAATTTATCTTGATAAATAAAATAAGGGTTTAGCTGTCTTGTTTATTATATATCTCTACAGACTCTCAAGAGACACTCTTGTCTTCATAAAACAAAGAAAATGTTGGAAGAATATATACAATATATATATTAGTGTTATATAAGGAAATATATAATGTTGGAAGGATATATACAATATATATATTAGTGTTATATAAGGAAATATATTTCATTTCAAATGTAAAGGGACAACATAAAAAATGGTGTAGTTCCAGTGCTATAGTTCTAGTTCTAGATAAAGTTCTAGTTTTAGTGCTATAGTTTGAGTTCTAGATAAAGTTCTAGTCTAGTTCTAGTTCTAGTTCTAGTTCTAATTCTAGTTCTAGTTCTATTTCTAGTTCTAGTTCTAGTTCATACGTTCTAGTTCTAGTTCTAGTTCTAGTTCTTGTTCTAGTTCTAGTTCTAGTTCTAGTTCGAGTTCTATGGTTTGAGTCACATTGCACATTTTTATCCCACGTTGAATCCTTTCTTGACAATCAATCTTTTAACATCTTTACAAAGAAAGGGAGCAAAGAACAGCACTTAATTTAGACACATTGCATTTGTCACAACCAAGGTTTTAGATCTCAATCTAAATTTCTTCAATTTTCAATAATTTTGATTTTTGACAGAAATACTAAAGATTTGTAGAAACAAGTTAAGCAGACACTGAGAATAGTTGAAGTTGACAAGAATGCTATGAATAAAATTAATAATAATTAGAAAAAAAATCAGATTTATAATTATTTTAGCAATAAATATAATAATGTAATTAAAAGTATTAATCAGGAAGTAGAGTATTAGTCCTGTGCTCCAAATCAACCCAAAAGGTCAACCTTGTGTGACTTGTAAATTTCTTTGCCATGACTTTTATAATAGTTTAGGGGTCAGAATCCTATTTTACATAAATCTGAACACACATGGGGGGAACCGAAAAAAGCCCCCAAAAATGGTCCAAATTTTAAATAGCCGAAATCATGTTAAAAATGTGTTGAATCAAAAAAATATTCTAAAAGTATTTAGGGTCCTCAAAATTAGTTTTTGTGTAAGTCTTATAAAAATAAAGTTATCGATAAATATTAATATCTATTCTGTAATCTAAATTTTTATTTTAGCAAAACGTGAATTAGCGGAAAATAGATAGTTTTAAACCCAAAATAAAAAAGTAATTAACAATTGTAAGTAGAAATGAAAGATAAACATAAATTTAGATATATAGGAAATTATGAATGAGCAGGAAGAATTAAAAAGAAATTTAAAGTGAAATCTAAGATTTAAACAGATGAGCTGGTTGTTCAGAAAATTTAAACATAAAGCAAAATATCAAGGGAATCCAGAATTACAACAATAAAAAGTGAAAGTGAGGATAACGATTTAAAAAATAAGGAGGAAAACATAATGGAGAATACACACCTGATCATGAAAAAAATATATATTTAATACTTTTATTTCTATACTCACAAGTTCTCTCTCTAAAACTATATTATCATAATTTTGTACTCACCGCTTATCTCAGTTCTCATTTTCTTTTATCTATTTTCCTTTTTACATCCACTTTCCATTTTTCCTTTTATTTGGTTGTTTTTTAACTTTTTTTCCTTTTTTTAACTTTCACTATTTTATTCTAATGTTTTCCTTTTCACCGTGATTATCTTAAGTTATCCAATCTTTAATACACTTTTCGTACTTTTTCTGCAAATATTTTGTGGGAAATACAAATCTTTCACCTATATAATTCTCTTTTTAACTTCTTTAAAAATTGTATTTCCAATTTTACTTTATTTGTAATATTTTAATTACTCCCCATTTTAACTTTTACTCCCACATTTATAATTATTAATAATTTCACATTGTATATGATGTTGTATTTTCTCAATTAATATTTGAATTATCATATAAATTAAGAAAAATCGGCTATAACTTGGTTTTTATCAGACCTATTGTAAAATTGTGTTTCGATGACCCCAGTTATTTTTAGCATATTTTGGGGGTCGGAGAAATAAGATTTTTTTTATTAAGTATATTCATAACTTGCATACTTTTGGCCTATTTTTATTTCAAACATTTTTGAGGTCATTTTTCTAACCACTAAACCATTTTAGAAGTCATGACTCATGGTAAAGAACATTTGAAGGTCGACTTAGAGCCAATAAAACCAATAAAACTATTTGACATTCAAATACATGAATTATATTTAAAATTCGCCAAAAAAGGTGAAAAAACTTAGGAAATTGGAAGCTAAATGTCAAAATAACCCAATGATATTTTTATTACTTTTTTATTTTCCCACTTTTCGTTCTTTTCTTTTATGGAAAATGTAATTCAATTATATAAATTACTTTTTAATGTTTTATTTTCCATTGAATCCATTCAAAGTTTTATCAACTATTTGCTGAAACGCCCGACGTTGCTCGTGGAAAAAAAATCAGGGGGGGGGGTTTGTTTTTTTAGCCAATTCAACCCCTAGGCTCCTATGAGTGTCCACAAAAAATTTCAGCCCAGTCGGTCCAGCCGTTCGGCCGGCTATATGGAACCAACATATATACGAATGTCTTGATTTGTTACATAGAAGATTGGCTAACTCTTTATAGTGGTACTGCTTACTGTTTAGTGATTGTGTCTCAATAATAGATCATTAAAAATCAGATTAGAAATAATATATTTTAAAAATAAAAATGTTTTAAAAATGATGGTTTGCAGTGTCAGGGGTTTCAAATATTGTTTAAAGAAGAACAAAACAAATATTAAATATAATAAGATAATTATATTGTAAATAAAAAAGGGAATTCATTATTTTATATTTTCCAAATGTTGAACTATTGAACTTAAACAGACAGATAGCTTTCAGACTGAACGATGTTCAGTAAAATTGTTCGTTCTTTCTAAAAAAAAAGGATTGTTTTTTTCAAAAGTGAATTATAAAAAATCCGTTCGTTCAGTAAAACTATCTTTTGTTTTATGTTTGTTCGAAAGAATCGTTCGTCCAGTAAAAAATCTTTTATATTTTCAAAATTTTTCAAAACATTTGTTCAGTAATTTCTCTGAACGATCCATGAATCCTTCAAGATAAACATATAGATAGATAAACAGATAGATAGAAGGATAGATAGATAGATAGATAGATAGAAGAATAGATAGATAAACAGACAGATAGAAGAATAGATAGATAAACAGATAGATAGAAGAATAGATAGATAAACAGATAGATAGAAGAATAGATAAATAAACAGATAGATAGAAGAATAGATAGATAAACAGATAGATAGAAGAATAGATAGATAAACAGATAGATAGAAGAATAGATAGATAAACAGATAGATAGAAGAATAGATAGATAAACAGATAGATAGAAGAATAGATAGATAAACAGATAGATAGAAGAATAGATAGATAAACAGATAGATAGAAGAATAGATAGATAAACAGATAGATAGAAGAATAGATAGATAAACAGATAGATAGAAGAATAGATAGATAAACAGATAGATAGAAGAATAGATAGATAAACAGATAGATAGAAGAATAGATAGATAAACAGATAGATAGAAGAATAGATAGATAAACAGATAGATAGAAGAATAGATAGATAAACAGATAGATAGAAGAATAGATAGATAAACAGATAGATAGAAGAATAGATAGATAAACAGATAGATAGAAGAATAGATAGATAAACAGATAGATAGAAGGATAGATAGATAAACAGATAGATAGAAGGATAGATAGATAAACAGATAGATAGAAGGATAGATAGATAAACAGATAGATAGAAGGATAGATAGATAAACAGATAGATAGAAAGATAGATAGATAAACAGGTAGATAGAAGAATAGATAGATAAACAGATAGATAGAAGGATAGATAGATAAACAGATAAATACAAGGATAGATAGATAAACATTTAGATAGAAGGGTAGATAGATAGATAGATAGATAGATAGATAGATAGATAGATAGATAGATAGATAGATAGATAGATAGATAGATAGATAGATAGATAGATAGATAGATAGATAGATAGATAGATAGATAGATAGATAGATAGATAGATAGATAGATAGATAGATAGATAGATAGATAGATAGATAGATAGATAGATAGATAGATAGATAGATAGATAGATAGATAAACAGATAGATAGATAAAAGGATAGATCTGGATTCATCATCTTGTTCCAAGAACTCATTGGTTATTGTTAGAGTTAGCTGACTCAAGTTCAACTAATTAAACTTGGTTTAGTTAATCGAACTATCAGTATTCTATCTATCTATCTATCTATCTATCTATCTATCTACAATTCTTCTAAATCTAACACTCTTAGCTCCGTGAAACAAAAACTCTTTTTGCCAAATTTTCGGTATATTTAACCATCTTCAGCGCATATTCCAAAAAACATACAAAATAAGAAGCTTGAATAATAAATGTTTAAGATTTGAAAGAATTAAAAGATAAAAGTAACAATATATAAACAAAAACAAATAAACAGATTTCAAATGTGATACCTTTCTTTAACTCAACCAAAGATTAGCTGAATATTTGAATGTTATGAATGGTGGTGGTCTATCTATCCTTCTATCTATCTATCTATCTATCTATCTATCTATCTATCTATCTATCTATCTATCTATCTATCATATATCATCTATCTATATATCCTTCTTCTCAAATACTTTATTAAAAACAAAAGAACACTTATACACTTAAAATATAATTATAGGTATAGAGTGGCGTGTTCTCCCTCTATAGTTTCAGATAAAGTAAAAAACGTGATTTCGAAGAAATAGAAATAAACTTTTAATAAATCTGCAAAAACTATGGATTTATGAATTTGTAAAGTGGCTTGGTCGCCCTTTTATTTTAGCAAAGATAATATATTCAATAAAAGAAAAAAGAGAGAAAAAACTTTAAAATTCAGCAAAAATTATTGATAAGGGCGTAATTGCATAAACGCCTAGAGCTAAAATGCATATCTATCTATATATCAATCAATCAATCAATTATATTTTGTTCTGTTCAGGCTCGATCTTCAAGAGAGAGAGCTCAAATAGAATGCGCAAGACAGGTTAGTTTGAAGGGGGGGGGGACCATTTTTTGTCCGCTAGGCGTCTCTCCCAATATTGAGAGCAGAGACACCTTGCGGCCAAAAAATATTCCTCTAAAGTACATTGTACACAAAAAAAAGGATAAGGATATTTAAACAGCACATAATGAATGCCCGAATTGAATTCAACAATTATAAGGGGTAATATCTGAATAATTTAATAGAATTAGCTGCGGTCCGGGTAAATAATGCAACTCCGTAGATTTGCATGAGTATTACTTTTTTGGTATGAGTCGTTAATAACTATGTGCACCAGAACATTAGTAACGATGGATATCAAATTCAATCCGGAATCAGTCTATATCATTTTGCTAACACTTCCTTTAAATGTTTTAAAGAATAAGGCAGAAAAAAGTTTTTTTATCAATGAATACTCACACTTACTAGAATTCGAAAAGAGCAGAGCCAAGAGTTGTTATTTAAAGCGGAGCAAACCTGATAAGGTTAAAAAGTGTTTAATTTTAATGATTTCATCCAGGCAATTCCAGCTATTTTACTCATTTATTAAGTTTCAAATTAATGAACCTAAGGTTAAAATCTTATTATGTATTTTCTAATTTCTCAGAAATCCTGTTACCGACGGGTGGGAGGATTTAATATTGGTAGGTTTTAATTAAAAGTATTCATGTTCCAGGTATTAGATAGATCTACTGTTCTCCTTTTAACCTCTACGCAGTGTTGCTTACGTCATCAAAACTCCGTCACAGCGAGGCATAACAATAATAACGATAATAGTAACAACAAGCTGAGTGTTGCCCGTGGAATTTTTAAAATACTTGAGAAAAAAATTCTAATTTTAGAAAAAATTATAATTTATAAAGAAAAAAATTTTATCTACGTTACCACCGGGGCCCAGGCACCCTTGGGTTCCCTCAAAAATGTTCAGCCACTTTGGTCCATCTGTTTGGCCAGCTAAAGCTAACATATATATGAGCGAAGAGCTTTATTATATAGATAAAAACAACAATAACAACCATTAAATTCATTTTCAAATATCCTTATGTCCAGGACGGAAGTGCAGACTATACCCTATTACGATGGGGTGGGGGGGGAGGTCCATTAACCCCGGGGTTTTTCTTAATAACTTAAAAACGGCTTAAAATATAAAACTTCTTCACTATTTAAACTTCAAAGTTGTGAACAAAGTTTGCAACAAAAAATTTGTTGATGCATACATTACATAAGGTAGGGTGAAGGATAGTCAAACGGTGGGTCCGTGTTTCCAAAAAAAATAGCATTGGTTAACAACTTTTTATTAATTAAGCTACAGGGCTAAAATTATATGTTTAACATATTAATTTTTGAACATTTTTCCGATGTTCATTTTATTTAATCGTCCCTTGCACCCTTACCATTAAACATAGAGGTCTAATTTTGTATTTGTGCGCCGTAAAAATTTGGTCCAGGGACATGTATCACACTCCTCTGACTCAACTCTAAAAGCAAAATCAAAGAGGGGGGGGCGAAAAAAATAGCCCAAGCCTGAAAGGGTTAAAACTCTTCAAGTATAAACATTAATCAGCCTTATTTCTGTTTCCTGCCTTGCTTGTCTTGTGTCTCTCCCCATGCTGACGTAAACAGAGATATTTAAAAATATTTTGTTTGTTTTCCTCCTAGACATTCCAAAACAGGATGCAGACCTATCAATGCATCTTTCTTTAAACAAATATGCTACAAACAGATGTGTTTCGATCTTAAAATACCACTAATGGGGGGGGGGGGTAACATTAAATAAGGCATTGTCATAAAAAATAGTTTTATCGAAAGAGATTACAAAGATAAGAAATCTTCATTTTTAACGAGGCAAAAATTATTACAAATTTTAAGGACCACAGATTATTTATTCATGCTTATCTGGTGCTAAAATAATTCTTTTTTTTAACCCGAATTCAGTCATTGGATTTAAATATTATAGCCTTTGAGAAAAATAACCTATGGCAAAAGAAAGCATAATAAGCAAGTTTAAAATATCACATGGTTTTTTCATAGTCTTATTTCAAATAAAACAATAAGTAAGTTTTTCTTGATTATCAAAAATCCGACATATTTTTACACATTTAAAATTGCATGATTTAGGGCTTTCACAAATTTATATTTTGTCAAATTTGTCGCATAAGCTTTTTTATTACTTTTTTCATCATAAAAAGTTTGGATTTCGCAAATATATATATTTATCGATGTATCCTATTTCGGTCAAATGTTTACAGTAATGTATACTGTAAACTGTAAACAACACTATGTTGAAAAAACATTATGAGCCGGAAACTTAAGACAGAGTATTGTAATGACACCCAGTATTCCGGAAACCTGATTCAGAGCCCAAAACTTAAGACAAGGTAACGTTATTAAAACCAGTTTTAAACCCGGGTTTCACGAATGGGGTTAGGCAATTTTGTGAATATCAATATTTTTGTTATGAAAAATTATTTTATTCACTTTATTTATATTTTCTTTTTTTTTCGAATCTCTTAAATCAAAATCTTAAGGCCCCAAAAAAAGAAAACGATCGGGAGTTCAATTTTTCGGCTCAGGCAGTTCATTACGGATACCAATATTTTTGGTCAGAAATTTTATTTCATGAGGTGTCCAGTAGATCTTACCATACACTACCGGCCCTCAACTCAAATTATGGAAATCAATTTTGCAAATTATTTACAAAGATATATTTAGTATTGTCACGTCCCACCGGTGTACATTTGAATATCCGAGCTGGGTCAACCTTTGTAGTCCTACTTTGGACTGTATACTGCCAATTTACAATTACTAAAGCGGCAGAGGAGTGTGTTGGTGTTTCTTCACTTTTTAACACAGAAACTAACACAGTTACAAAATGAAAACATAGGAAAAAACTTTAGTATTTTGGCAAAAAATAAAATTAATTGGTGAAGTATTTTGAATATTTTTATGTCGTTTTTTCTAAACTTTCTAAAGTTTACTTTTCTTCTTTTTGTAATTATTATTGTTGTGAAGAGAGAACAGAGACACAGTGTTTTGTCAGATGAGACGGGCAATAGATCTTATCCACTTCGTTATCAGGTAGAATACAGATACAGATACAGATACAGATACAGATACAGATACAGACAGATTTCGGAATTCCGGTTTAATTGCAGACTGATTTTTTTGTAAGCCTGAAATTTTCCGGAAACATGTTCCGGAATTTTGGAACGTTAGGGAAAAGCACTTGCAAAAAACTTTCAGGTAAAAAAATAAAACCTTCGTAGTTCTGAAAAAAAACTTTTTAAAATTTTTCCCTCGACAAACAGTGTGGTAAAACATCCGGTCCGTGTAAAAAAAACGAAAGCAGCCCTTTTGTGAATTAAGCTCAGTGGTCTAATATTTTTTGATGAGCTGGCCTTGAAAAATTTGGCTATGAACATGCATTGCAACAAAAACCTTTAGTTTAAGAAAATTTTCTAGGTCTCACCCCCCCCCCCTGATATACCTATAGATTCAGGCCCACCCAGCCTTTATAGGATTAAGACAGTGAGTTATTTTTTCACACAAAAAAAAACAAGAAATGAATGAAAAACCAAAAATAAAGCTCAATCTTCTTTTGTAACAGTTATGGTAATATTTTCAATTAACAATATCATAAGATATTTCATAAAACATCCATTGACTATCTTTATTTTTCAAAAAATAAAATTATTTTAGAGATTTTCAGGTATTTATTCTGGAACTACAAACTTTTTAAGTCTAAGCTGTCTAATCCTCGTGAGAATTTTAAATTTGAAGAAAATTGCAAACTTTTGTTTCAAAACTCTAAGTTTGTAAAACTTGTATTTCCATTTTTCTATTTAACTCAAGATAATGCAGTTAGGAAAAGGAAAGTTGATCATTTTACGTTTCAATGGACACATTTGTTACAAATTTACGATTACCAACCTTTTAGGACGCTTTGCAGCACTTTTTCTTGTGATGAATCTAGCTTTAATTGTGATTTTCATACCACCATTTTTTAACATCGCACACTCTTCCCAGTTTGTACCGGCCTGCCAGATAACAGCGTGTACTGACCCGATCCTATGGTATAGTACGTCGCCCTAACCAGATTAACATACGAAAGGGGTCAATTTTCTTGGCATAGTTCCGTCGGAGGGCTAACTATGACAACTCCCATGGCGCGTTCAGACTTTTTACAGTACCCGGCCTAATCCTAGGCCTATTTGACCGACCCCACTGGCTTAAACCACCGTGCGCTGCGTATAACTAATAATTTCTGTATTATTATTATTTTATATTATTTGGTGAATTTTTTTGTTTCAATTGGCAATAATCGTTCTTTCTTGGGGGACGTCTGACGTTTATTGGATACTAACAAATCAAACAAGATATATCTGCAATAAAAATATATCTAGCTAAATTCGTAAAAAACAGAGAAGCTACAAAGTTACAAAGTCATGTCAGTAGTGTCGTATATTTGGATCTTCTCCTAGTGTTCTAGTACAGTGTGCCATCTTCACAAAAAACCCAAAATTAAATTTAGCCTTTCCGTAACTAATTTTAAAACTATCAGAACAATTGTAATTGTTAACCCACGAAACCTTTGAGTGATGAAGGTTTTCGGACTCGATGAACTTTCAAAGGTTTGAAGGGTATTGTTTTGTAAATCGGGCACTGTCCTCTGTTCATGGAGGATCACTTGAAATTACGCTAACAGTCCCTTTAAATCAAAAATATCTTTAAATCTGAAGAAAAAGTACGATGAATCGAAAGGAAATAAAAATGTATTATCTATTATATTTTTACTCAATATAAGATAAACAATTATTTGTTCCACATTCTTAGTAAATATTAATTGTTGTAATGTTAGCTGGATTAAAGAGTAATGAGGGGGGGGGGCACTTTATATAACTATAAAGGGACAATAGGAAAATATTAAGCAATATTTCATTTTAGAAATGTGTGTCCGATTTCTGACGATGCAACTTACCGTTTGAACCTTTATTCAAATTAACAATATGGAATTGATATAATTCTATAAATTGCTTGTATTACATCTGTTGCAAATAAATTTAAGTCACTTTTTAAAGAGAATAGAAATTAAAATGTGTTCACTTTTATAAATACATGGAAATCTTTATAGTTTTTACCACCTTCTAAACTTAAATTTTTGAAAGAAAAGATCACTTGAAAATACGCGGAAAGTCCCTTTAATATTAAAATTTATCGTTGTGAGGATTATCTTCAAAATACGATAGTTTATGGTTAGATTATATTGGATTATATACTCAGATTATGGTAAACTGAACACATGAAAAAAATATGATTTTAAAAGTAAAATTTTGCGCTTTTAAATAAAAAACTAGGCTTCGTGCCCATCTTCTTTTTCAACTTTAATTAATTTAATTAATCTTTTACCATTTTCTCTCTTGGCTAAAACAGCAGTGAAAAATATTGCAGATTAAATATTTAAATAAACGTGGATTTTCATAATCTTACAAAAATCTAAAATTTTGAAGACTACTTTAAGCAATTATGAGCATCCGTAAACCTTTCCTAGGGTCATGTTAGGTCCCACATGCACAACATTTTGACGTTTATTTGATACAAACAGACAGACAGATAAGCAACGTCTATCTATATCTATATCTATATCTATATCTATATCTATAGATACCATAAAATTGATTAAAATTATTAAATAATATGATTTAAAGGGACTGTAAAGGAAAAATGAATGGGGGGTATTGGCTGAAAGCTAATCACTTTAGCTCTCGATCGCGACCCATGAAAGTTATATCTGATGTTCCTGTCTCGAGAAACTGATTTACAACTTTATCAAATTTATACGAAAATTAATATATATATACAATTTTGTATAAAAGTAGTGGGTTTACAAAGATCAAATTCAGCAAATATGCAACCTATCTGAAAACGAAAGCTAATTGTAACTTAGGCTTACTCCAATTCTAATTATATATTTGTTATTTCTATTTTTTATAGATTTAATTCATAATATTATTTTTACGTCTGTATTGCTTGACCAGCAATTCCACCAATTGCAATGCAGTAAAGTGGTCACGTGATACAAGCGGAGACACGTAAACAGTATACTGCTCTGCCATTGATAATAGTTCTGGTCACGTGATTTAAGTTTAAGATTTTCTAAATTTTACAAATATGAACTTTCGTATAATTTTAACACAGTTTATATCAATTTCTCGATACAGGAACATCAGATAAAACTGTCATGGGTCGCGATCAAGAGCTAAAGTGATTAGCTTTCAGCCTATACCCCCTTTCATTTTTCCTTTACAGTCCCTTTAAGTGCTAATATTCTCAAATTCTCTCTTTCTGCGGGACAATATTTTTTATATTTTTGAGACACAAAAATCTTTGGAATAGAAAGATGACAGATAGATCAAAGTTATGACTGTAAATAGTCCAATGAACACATAAAACACAACAATTGTGCATTGTACACAGACCCTTTTCACATTATGAGATGGTTTTTAAGCTACTAGAAAATGTTTTCACATAACTTCAACATAAAAAATCCATGACTCAAATTTCTTAGATTTCTTCTTTCTTTTCTCACAGTTTCATCCTTTAGTGTGTCTTCTCGATACTAAAAGTAGCAGTATTGCAATTAGTGGTTACTCCTTACATTGGACATAAAGAGATAGATGGTTAATCTATAAATCTATATATATAAAAATAAATATATATATATCTTATCCATACATTAACCAAAGCAGTATAATTGAATGTATGTATATCGTGTGTGTATGTTACCTATATAAAGTAAAGAAGACTTTAAAAAAAATGAAAATAATGTAATTTCCTTATTCCACTCCAAAGAAAATCAACTGATACGACCTTGAGACCTCGTAGCTTCTCTACAGTTTTGGTATTTAACACCTAAGCATGAGAAAACAATAATTTTTACTTGTATATCATTAGAAATTCAATAATCATCGTTCTTCTAAAAAAGTTCTTCAAAAAGAAGTAGTAAGGATTGAATCTTTTTAACATTTAAAGTTATCAGATTTTAATGAAAATTCAATGAAAACTGTTGCGTAAGATCATGTTTTTATTAAAGAATGTTAATTTACGTTTTAGAACTAAATTAATCTAGAAATTGCCCGGAGAGAAAGAGAGAGATAAAAAATAAAAGATAAAATAAACCTTAATTATTATTATTATTATTATTATTATTATTATTATTATCATTCAGGGAAGGCGTGTCCCCCCAACTATCAGAAGATCTAGAACTCAATGAAATCCCAGGAACTATCTATACATCAAACCAACAGTAAGTTTTTATAGCTACATTTATGTAAGACACAATGTTAAGCAGAAAATTGTCGAATATGAAGACGACTGTAAGGCAATATTTACGTGGTTTTACAAAGCTAATAGTTTTACTAGTAACTTATTAAATCACTTATTATGTGAAATTTTATTTAAAGTCATGACTTGAGTCTCAAAAACGTCTTGCAATTCTAGAGTTTTCTGGTTCTTACTGTATTATATTATAAAGGAGAATATTGAAATGTATTTATAATAAGATAAGTCTTCAATTCAAGTACAGTAAAGTATGTGTAGGCAAGGGTTTATGTGTTTTCTGGTTCTTACTGTATTATATTATAAAGGAGAATATTGAAATGTATTTATAATAAGATAAGTCTTTAATTCAAGAACGTGTAGGTAAGGGTTTTGTGAACATTTAAAAAGAAAGCTTTTCTAAAAGTCAATTTGATAACCAATAACAAATAAGATGATAAAAATCGACCCCTTTTAAAAGGATTGTAAGCGTAACTTTAAGTGACCCTCCATGTAGAGATAGCGATGCCCTTTCTACAACGTATACCCTTCAAAGTGCTTCTCATCGGCGTCAAACCTTATAGAAATCCAACGTATAGAAACCGCTACGTATAGCAACATGGCGTATTTTCCCGGAGAACATTTTTCATATTTTTGAGAAATTAAATAATCAGTGTAAAGTAGATATAATTTTCATAAAATCCTTTCATTTAAATGGTAAAACGGAATTTTATGAAATCATATTTGCATTGCTGGAGAACTTTTTAATACTTTTGAGAAATTTTTTTCTTCTAAAAATAAAACTGTAGATAGCATTTTTATAAAATATTTTTTTAAATAGTAACATGCAAATTTACGTATAACCATATAATCATTCATTTATGTTGTCAGTACATAATAAAATCTGGGGGACCTTAAACTGCACAATAGAGAGCAGTACAAATGTACATATTAAAATATTTTGCTCCTTTAATGTCTGGGTATGTTAAAAAATAGAAATTATGAAAATGATAATGATAAGCTACAATGTTTTACAAAAACGTTTAATTTCTCAAAAATATAAAAAAAATTCTCCCGGAAAATACCCCATGTTGCTATACGTAGCTGTTACTATACGTTGGATTTCTATAAGGTTTGACGCCCTTCTCATCAAGTATATTAAATATCCAAGTATCCAAAGCATAATGTTAAAGGGAGTGACCGGCTATGTAAGGTAGTTGAACTGAGTATGCAGTGTTATGGAAAACTTCTTTCGGATTCATTTGAGATATATTAAACTTTTTAAAAATCTGTAAATCCTGAGTTTGAGCGCAAATTTTACGTTCAAAACTCCTACTTTGGGGGTGGATACGTTTTCAGAATTAGTTTTTTTTAAATTATAAAATAGCGACAACGAAAAATAAAGTAAAACTTATACAGTCGAATTTGCGCTCAAATTCAGGATTTACAGGTCTTTAAAAAGTTTAATATGTCTCAAATGAATCCGAAAGAAGCTTTGCACAACACTGCATACTCAGTTCAACTACCTTACATAGCCGGTAACTCCCTTTAACATTATGCTTTTAAAATTGAAATACTTACGTTATTCTTACGAATAAAATGTTTGGGTTTAGTGTTTCCATGCGCAACAACTGTTTATTCAATATTTGTGATTCTTTTATCAATATCAAGACAGAGTACTATTTGTTCTAGGGTTGGTAATTGTAAACTTGTAAATTTGTGTTGGTAAAACCCGATACTGCAGATAGTGCAGAAGATAAAAATTTTTGAGTACCGAGTAATTCTTATACCTGTATCAAGTAACTGTATAAGTATACCTGTATCTTATACCTGTATCAAGTTACGTTGATACTTCTAAAATGTCAAAATAGATAGGTTTGAGCAGTTCCAAATTGCACAAAAAGATATATTTTTTCTCAAAATAAAGTATATACGAATTTGTTACTGTCTACGGCTTTCGATTAATTGAAATTAAGAAATTTTGCCTAGAAAATTATAAATTCAATGGGAACCCTCTAAAAACATTAATCAATTTTGCTTAAATATTGAAAATGTCAATATCTCTGAAAATCCATTTAGAATATTTCTTTTTTTGTCAGGTCTGCCATTTATAAACCTGAAATTTCAAAGTATTTGATATTTTCAATTTGAACTTTGCAAATTGATTATACAGCCCAGTACAACCATTTTTATAGTGCACAATATTTCAAAAATAGAATTTTCAAGAGGGAGAAATTGTCAAGCTTCGAGCCTAAAGGAATTAACAAAAAAATATTTGTTGGGAACCGCCATATCTATAGGGTCAAATATGTTCACTGCAAATATTTATTGAAATTTTAAGTTATTAAGCAAACATTTTTAAAAGATCTTGACACGGCGAATTCAAATTTTTGGAAAATTTGTAACATTGTATTTAAGAAAAAAATATAAATGTGCAAACTCCCTTAAAAGGCATATGTGCAAAATCTAAGCAAATTTCATCCTTTTGTTTAAGGCTTTCTGCAAATAAGTGTAAAATGTCGAAATCCAATGACAAGAAGAAGGTCTAAATATTGATTTAGTCTGGTAAAGGTAAAATAAGGCGTGAAGGACTCAGGCAGTGGGTGTAAAAGCCCCACTTTTTGTTAGTTAGAAAAGTTAAAGAAAAATGAACAGCCTCAGACCAATATATATTTTCTGAATTATCTACAAAAAAAAACGTCAGGGGGGGGGTCGCATGGATAGGATTGAAATACTGTCTATAATGAGGAGAAACAAATCTGAATATTTGTCAAAAATGTACTTTGTAGGGGTATTTTGATAACTTTTCAATAATATGATTAAAATAAAAGAACATATAAAACTATGTTTTATTTTTTTTTTTTTTTTTGAGTGCTCTTTCATGATTTTAATTTTTGGTACTTTTTTGCTTGGTTTTACAGAATCTGTGAAATGAATACTTTTATTGTAAAATTTTATAATGTGTTTTAAAGTTTAAGAAGTAATACCTTAGGTTCGATAAAGTAACTTTGGAAGGAATTGGTTTCTTTTTGGCAAAGGAACTGAAAATCTGCGCCAAACCCATACATTCTATATTCTGTCTCAAAACTGCTATTTTATTCAACAAAAATCAACAAATCGGTTCACAGTGTGCCTTCTGCTATAGAAGACGATACAGGTTAAGTTAAGTACAGTGTTTATTGAAGGAAAGATGGAAGTATGGAAGTACAGGAGTACGCGCTTACGGTACAATATATATATTAAAGGGAGTATGGAAGTACAGGAGTACAAGTTTACAGTACAATTTACATATTAAAGGGAGTATGGAAGTACAGGAGTACAAGTTTACATTGCAATATGTATATTAAAGGGAGTTTACAGGGGTACAAGTTTACAGTGCATTGTGTATTGTAAAGGGAGGATTGAAGTATAGGAGTTACAAGTTTACAGTACCTTGTGCATATTAAAGGGAGGATGGAAGTACAGNAGTACAGGAGTACAAGTTTACAGTACAATATGTATATTAAAGGGAGTATGGAAGTACAGGAGTACAAGTTTACAGTACAATATGTATATTAAAGGAGGGATGTAAGTATAAAAGTAAAAGTTTGTAGTACAATATGTATATCAAAGGAAGGATTGAAGTATGTAAGTACAATTTTTCAGTACAATATGTTTATTAAAGGGAGTATGGAAGTACAGGAGTACAAGTTTAAAGTACAATATATATATTAAGGGGAGTTTGGAAGTACAGGAGTACAAGTTTACAGTACATTGTCTATATTAAAGGAGGGATGGAAGTATATGAGTATGGAAGTAAAAGTTTTCAGCAAAATATATTTATTAAAAGGAGAATGGAAGAATAAGAGTACAAGTTTACAGTACAATATGTATATTAAAGGGAGTATGGAAGTACAGGAGTATAAGTTTACAGTAAATTGTGTATTGTATAGGAGTTCAAGTTTACAGTACAATATGTATATAAAAGGGAGAATGGAAGTACAGGATTACAAGTTTATAGTAAATTGTGTATTGTAAAGGAGTATGGAAGTATAGGAGTACAAGTTTACAGTAAATTGTGTATTGTAAAGGGAGTATGGAAGTATAGGAGTACAAGTTTACAGTACAATATGTATATCAAAGGAAGGATGGATGTATGGAAGTTTACAGTACAGTGTATTGTAAAGAGAGTCTAGAAGTATAGGACTAGTACAAGTTTACAGTACAATATATATTTTAAAGGGAGGATGGAAGTATTGGAGTGCAAGCAAGTGTACTGGGATCTCTACGACAATTCGAACACTCCGTGGACCTAATACGACTGTCTGTTGTCAGGTTAGTCAATAATTGACAAAATTTCAAGTAACGCTCTAGGCTGCAGGCAAGAATATAATGCAAGGAAAGTATACTCTGCGTACATATTGAAACCAGTTCTCTCTGGGCGGAATTTGTAAACAAGAATAGATGCCTCAGTGTTCGTTTAGTATCCGAGGAGGTTAAAAGCATTGAATTTTGATAATTTTGATAATTCACATAAATAGTTTCCTATGACCAGAATATTTCATTGATTATTTATGTGAAAGATGGATCCCATGTCAGGCTTCGACATCCGTCTTGTGTTTACATTAACACCCAGTGACAGTACACTGCAGTACAAAAGATGCGTACACCTCTGAAATAACTTTCCTTGCATTAAATCCTTGGCTCTAGGTGGCATGTACTATTCGCCTTAAACGCTTTGTCTGATAAGGAATGAAATGATGAATGAATGAAAAATCGACGCGTTTTTTTTAATTAAACTTAGTCTTTTGTCGTCTCTGTGCAGTTTTTATTTTTAATATTTGTTTTCTTGGTATTTCTAAAGAGCCCCGCGTTGAATTGGTCTAGCTTGCTTGTTATTCTTTATCAAGTGTTTACATCATTTTAGAAGCAATTAAACAAATAAACAGGTTTGTATTCCCTCTTAAATTTGATTAAAAACATTACTTAGAAATATACAGTATCTACAGACGGGGTTTCAATACATTAACCCTAAACAGGCTGGGGGGGGGGGGGGGGGGGGGGGGGGGGGGAGAGGCGTTTGGCACCCCCTATAGTTTTTTTGTCCTAGCACTCTCATTTTTCACCATGCAATTTTGTGACTTTTAATGAAAAGGATTTTTTGTTAAAAAATATTTTTTTTAATTTATAGGGTAGGGTACAGGGCGGAAAAAATTCCGATCTGAACAAAAAATTTTAAAAATAGCCCATAACTTTTTTATGACTAAAGCGACAGATATTTTTGAAAAGCCCTTGAAAAATCTATGTAGAAACATGTGTCATACTTTGATATTTGCTTAAAACAAAAAATACTTTGAACTTTTTTTTACCCTCCCTAGCACCCAAACTATTAAAGTTATCGGTCTAATTTTTTTCCTTTCAGGTGGCCATGAAAAATTGGTCTATGAACATGCATTTCAACCCTATACCTATTCTCTATGGCCTTTTTCTAGGGGGGCACCAAACCCCAAACGCCCCCCCCAGGCTATACATAGATTCAGACCCCCCCCCCCAGCCTTTATAGGGTTAAAGACAACTTTTCTATTTAAGTTTCGCTTTCTAGTATTTTTTTTTTTCAAATTACAAGTTTACAAGTAAACAAAGAGAACCTGATAATTTACAGCTTCGCTTTGGTTCCACGTTTATGGGTATCCATGCTGTTTGAATTGCATAATGAAAATCAAATTTAAGTCGAAAGACGTATTTATCGTATTGATATATACGACGATGACTGTATGCAAATTGATGATAAGTCATGGGACCAATTGCAAAAATGTTTTTTTATTTTGTTTGCCAAAGGATTAAATAATTCATTGTGGATATAATATTATGGGCATCCGTGTGAGGTCCATTTTGAGATAATTAAGGTTTCTTGGCGTTTAAAAATTCAAAATACTTACTCTGATCGAAGACATTCACAAAACAATTTTTCAAACCGCGGAAAACGAAAAATGATTTTAGAAATTGTTTCAAAGCCCGTTTCGGTGAATATCTGTGGTCAGAAATATTTTGATAAATCTCATAAAAACTATCTTGTCTAGCAAGCAATTTTGAAATAGGATTTATATCTCAGATTCTTGTGGAGACTCTTAACATGTAATAGTTACATACAAAGTACTTAGCGCAATTTATAACTAAAAGAAGTAATGAAGATGTCAATCATTTAGTTTTTTTAAATATTTTGAATGTTTGGATGTCAGAGATATTTAATTTTATTCTTACTCTTCCTTAAAAAGATAGTGAATTAAGAAAAAAGAATGCGGGAAACTGAATTAAATTAATTAGATCTTTCTAACAAATCAAAATAAATGCAGCACAGAGATAAAAACTTACACTAATGGGGGAGTTAAGGTTTCTGTATCAAAACACTGACCCCTCCCATTACTTCCCCCCCCCCCCTACAAAACTTAAAATTAAAAACCAATTATTCTAAATAATTGCTGAAATGATTAAATGAAATGATTGCTAAATTGATTTATTGATTGATAATTTGATTGATTAATTGATTGATAAAATTATCGATTAATTGATTGATTTATTAATTAGCTAAATGATTGATTTATTGGCTGATTATTTGATCAATTTAATGAATCCTTGAATAATAAATTGATTGATAAAATGATAAATTAACTGATTGGAAAATTTATTGGTTAATTGATTAATTTATTGATTGAATAATTGTCTGATTAATTGATTTATTGATTAATTGATTGATTAATTGACTAATTAATTGACTGATTAATTGACTGATTAATTGACTATTAATTGACTGATTATTTGACTGATTAATTGACTAATTAATTGACTGATTAATTTACTGATTAATTGACTAATTAATTGACTGATTAATTTACTGATTAATTGACTAATTAATTGACTGATTAATTGACTAATTAATTGACTGATTAATTGACTGATTAATTGACTAATTTACTAAATGATTGATTTATTGGCTGATTGATTGATTTATTGTCTGATTGATTGATTAAATTGAATGATTAATTGATGTATTGTCTGATTGATTGAGTAATTGAATGATTAATTGATTGATTGTTAAATTTCTATTTAGTCCTAGCTACTGTGATCAGATAAGCTGTCTTCTCGATTCAATTGTGGAAAGGACACAGGTAAAATGTCTTCTATTTTGTTAAATCAAACAAAAATATGAAACTTCCCAAATGATTAGATCCCAAACGGTTTATACCAAATATATATTTTTCAAACATAACTTTTCCCAAATGTACGTTTATCCAACTCAACCTGTTCCCAAATATAAATTTTCAAATCTGGTTTTAAATCCAAATATTTATTTTCCCATCTCCCCAATGTCCCAAATCATTTTTCCGTATATACAGTTTCCAAACTCTACGCTTCCCAAACATAAATTTCTAAAAGAGTAATTTTCTAATTACCAATATTAGGCAGAAACAAAAAAAAATACAATTTGTATTCTGTGTTACTAATAGGTTTAAGCAGTTCTTTGGGTTTTACGTCATGGCTGCAAGCATAACAATTTTATTTTGGAAATGTCTCCTAGAAAATGATCAATTTTATTGAGAAACGTCTTTAATATGTTTAATTAGATTGTGCGTAAGTTAAGTTAAATTATATTTTGATTTATTTAACACGATATCTGAAATAATTAGAATAATAAAATTTAGTAGTTTCCATGAAATTATGCTGTTAAAAAAGTTTGGGGAGATACAGTTAGACCCATAAAATTGTGGAATAATGAGAACTACTTCAATCTTAATTGTTTATATTGTTAAAAAGCAAGTAGTTTACTAGTAGCAAGTAGTTTACTAGTGTTAAATCTGAAATCGTCTTCCTATTCCACAGTTTTATAGGTCTCACTGTGTAATTCCTTTTACATTTCAGATTGAAATTCTGATACAACAGCATTTAGCAGGGTTTTAGTATAGTTTAAGCTATAAATAAGTTTATTTCTTTTAACACATTCTCACACTACATTTTATGAGGGTCTTGGGGGAGGGTTCTTTGCTTTCAAAGATGTATCACCCACATTTTAGACTTTATAACCTTGAAATTTCATTATTTTTTAAGTATTAGTAATTTAAAGGATTTTTAAATTTTTTTTTTTAAGTAGGTAGAGTAAGGTACAGGACGGTCTAAAGACTGGTCGGGTTAAAAAAAAAACTGCCCACAACTAATTTTGTTATTCAAGATATCTTTATTGATAATGCATTTAATTCTATGAATTTAAAATTGTTAAAATTTTGATTATTTTACTACGTTGATAAATTATTTTTAAATGTTGGATTTAGACTTGGAAAAGGCGTTTGATTTCAGTATTCTCAACATTGGCAATGTTTACCATTGAACAACGGTTTCTACTTTACATAAACAAATACTCCACTACACAAATAGAATATATGAAAGCAATGTCGGAAAGTGTTTATTCGTTTTCTTTTGAAGTTTGAGGCTAACATTTGAGTATTTTTTATTTTTAAAGAGAATGTTTTCGATAAATTTATTTTTTCTTTATTTAGGATTTTACGGATTCTGCGTACACGACACATGATCATCGGCAGCAAATTATTCTACTAAGGTAAACATTTAGAAATGGTTGCGCTCTGGATGTATCTCGGCAACATTTTTAACTGGAAATGAAACGCAAAAATTTAATTTTTAATTGCATTTCACTTTTAACCTCCAATGGGATTGATATTATAAACAATAATCGACCTTTATCTTCAAGTTTGCCGAAAAGTACACCACGAGAAAAATATTTAAAAATTCTAATTTTAGGTACAGATGTAAACTAGAGTTGGATAATCTGCTTCGTCTTCCAGGTTTTGCCATTTTTTAAATATTTTTTTAACCCATTCGAATTTTTTGAAATTATATTATGATATATTTTAGGTGTTAGCTCACATATACTTTCAGAACAGGAGTCAAGGTATGTATGCCTGAACGATCGGCATTAAGGGAAACATGGTTGAAAAAACTTGATGTTAATAGCAGAAGAGTCAAGTAAATTCACTGATTTCACAAAGTATGATTGATGCGCGGCATTCTCGATCAGTCGCGCTTGAAGGAAGATGAAGAGCACGATTAATTGATTGAAAATATCGTCCTCGCTTTTTAAAAATCTTGAAAACTGTAATGAATATTCTCTAAAGTTACATAAGTTATTATAAATGTTTACTGCATTCGAATGACTAGAATAAAATATAGAATGTATGTACATTGTAATATTGAAATGATAAGTTAACGGTGTAATTTAACGATTTACGGGATAAAAAGAATAATGCAGCTTAGTGAATTTGCATGGACAATCAATCTGCTCTTTACTATTAAGCAATTTCAATCATTTCCTCCTTTCTATACGCTATGATATAAGTAAAGTTACCAGCGATCCAAATAAAGTTTGAAAGTCAGGTTTTCCTCTTTCATTTTTCGCGAACACTCCCTTTTGTTTAGATTGCACGAGGAAAGGAGTGGAGACACAGGCTTGTTAGCAATGAGGTTTTCTTCATGTCCAGATTATCTGTTTGAATACTTTGCCTGTCTGGGTGTATGTTAGGATGTTTGTATCCAAAAAACGTCAAAACGGCTGAACCGATCGGGCCCATATGACCCTAAGAAATATCTGGACAGTACAAAAAAAACAATTAGCAATTGTGTATAAATGTCTATACATATGTCTATATGTCTCCGCGGATGTTTCATAATTTTTAATTTTGGTTTAAAACAATGTCCAATCCGATTGTTTGGTTTCCTTTTTTTTAAATTACATCTGTATGTCTATTTTTCTCCTATCGTTTTATCTATCTATATAATTATATATCTGTCTGCATCTTTTCTGCTGATTCTGTGATGTTTAGTGCCAACAATATATCTAGCTAAACCTACTCCTATATTAGTGGGGATATAAACCTACTCTCCTATATTAGTGGGGATATAAACCTACTCTCCTATATTAGTGGGGATATAAACCTACTCCTATATTAGTGGGGATATAAACCTACTCCTATATTAGTGGGGATATAAACCTACTCTAATATTAGTGGGGATATAAACCTACACTCCTATATTAGTGGGGATATAAACCTACTCCTATATTAGTGGGGATATAAACCTACTCCTATATTAGTGGGGATATTAACCTATATACTTATAAAATAGTGACGTGGAAATACAGTCATAATCAGAAATTGCTGGAATAGGAAGTTGACTTTAAACTCAAGTCATGATGTAAAATAGTGCAATGAACAGGAGGCCTAGTAATTGTTCAGTGTTAACAGAGCTATTTCTATTAATAAGTGATTTAATAACTTACTAGTAAAGCTATTTACTTTACATCTACATCAAATGCACCTCAATGTTGCTTTAATGTCGTCTTCCTTTTCAACTGTTTTCTGGTGATCACTGTATTTTGAATCATCTATAGACTATATGTAGTATGTAGCTTATTCAATTACTTACCAGCTTTAATCCTTATTTTAAAATTCATTGAATTAAAATCCAATATTTAAGTCCCGGGTGTAATCCTCATACTCTATTGCAATTTACAATTTAATCAAATAAATCAATTCTATATCTATTCCTTTATATCAATCTTAGAAGAACAGAAATAATTCTAGGATATTATTTCACATTGTTTCAATATTGGATTAAATCTGGGATTAGTTGCAAGCACTTAATCCAGAATTGACGTGGATTGAAGAAATTAAGTCAAGGTCACAAACTCAAATTTTCGAATCCCTATATCTTTGCAACATGAGTGTGTTAATCTTTGATATTTTAAATTAAGGTTATTTGATCTAACATAATTTATACTTTGAAATATCTAAGTTCTACAGCATTGGGTTGGAAAGAAATAGGGATTAGAAAATCAGAGTTTGTGGCAAACATTCAATTCCTTTGTAATTAAACTCAATTATGAAAGCTGGGATTAATAAGGATTAAATCCAGGATTCGAGGATTTTATCTGGAAATTGAAAAAGGGATTAAAATTGGGATTCATGTTGATAGCATCCGAGATTAAAAGAAGGGATTGCAAAACCGTATTTCAATGCCATGAAGAATAAATTCTAGTCGAACCCTTCTCCATACAATAGCGGAGCTAAGAGCTGAACTAATCCAGGTATTCTTCATGATTATTCAACTCAACATAGCAATTCTATAATTTTCATGCTTTCAAATTGACTAGGAGTTTTTTAAATGGACTAGGTATATTCCTAGAGAACGATTTTGATATCTAATTGATCCTTGATCAAACAAGACTTTGAAAAGTACTGTTGTAATTCGACCAATGCCATTTTAGCATGTCCATTGAAAGTATACGCTTACAGTCCCTCTAAAGATCTCTTAAAATTTAAATAACATTATAAAACTCTTCTCAAAAAATATACCAGAGTAATACAAACTTGAGAGATAAAAATAAGAAAATATCAATTTAATCTAACAAAAAAATTGTGCTTTGACTTTTTGTTGTAAAAACTTTTTAGTTTTTTTTAGTTTTGACCAATCATGAGTAATTTAGTAAAAAAACATGTTGCCACAAAATCTCATTTTTTTATTCCTATATTTTTACATCCTGATGCCATAGACCTTTGATATTTCAAACTACATTAATATAGAAAAGAATCGGACAGGAGAAAAAACAAACAATCGGGCAAAAATCTTTAAAGAAAATAGAAAATAATCTGAAAAGTAACTCAATATTGATGATTGAGTCGAAAATATATTATAAAAATGGAAGTATCAAAGATATTGGGATAAGAAAATTTGAGGTATTGCAAAAACTTAATTCCTTTAATTGTTACATTTCTATTTGTATAGACTGCTGTGGAACACACCAAGTTTTTATCTGACCATTCGAGGTGAGTAAACTCTTTGGTATTAGATATTAAAGGGACCGAGCGCTGAGCACATATATATATACATAAAGGGGAGTAAAGTTATGGTAAATATGAACCCTATAAATATATACAGATATAGAAACTGCACACTCAGCTACCGAACATTTTCTACATATTTATTTAATAAATTAGGGAGCCTAACGCTACGGCTAGGCCATACTTGGGAAGTTTCTGCTTGGGAAATTGCACATTTGAGAAGTTGTCTATTGGTAAACTATCTTTGGGAAGTTGCCGCTTTGGAAAAGGCCTTTGGGAAAGTACCTAACATCTTTGGGAAAGTACCTAACATCTTTGGGAAAGTACCTAACATCTTTGAAACAACTCTTCTATAATTTTTAGTTTTTAAGGCTTTCTTTAACTTTTCACAATAGTTTTGCTTTTGACAGGGTGCAAGGAGTAGGGTTGGTTTCTCAGGGAGGATTAGGGTTGGTTTCTCAGGGAGGATTAAGGTTGGTTTCTCAGGGAGGATTAGGGTTTGTTTCTCAGGGAGGACTAGGGTTGGTTTCTCTGGGAGGATTAAGGTTGGTTTCTCATGGAGGATCAAGGTTGGTTTCTCAGGGAGGATTAGGGTTGGTTTCTTAGGGAGGATTAGGATTTGTTTCTCAGGAAGGATTAGAGTGCTAGCTCCCTCTCCTCCCTCCCCCCCCCCCCCTAGAAAAAAGTAATCTCTTTCCTGGTTAAATTCTTATAGAAGCCCCTAAATGTTGTAAAGTAGAATTCATAGTTAAGAATATCAAAGGACTACAGACTACATCAGGTTGCAATCATAAAAGGTTTAGAAAATTCAAAAAAAGAGTTCAGTTTCTTCACTGTAAAAATTTGAAAAATCTAGATTTTTCTATTTTAGGAATTCTAAAGAAAGACTAAGTCACAAAAGGTGCGCAATAGAAAGAGTGTTTTGAACTTTTAATGTGAATATATTAAAGTACAGCTTGCATTATTCCTCAACTTTACTGTGATATAAAGGAGAACTGAACACAAAGGATTAAACATTTTAGATTTATGAGAATTACAGTTTTAATATTGGACCAACGAAAAGAAAATTATATTTTGCTATTTTATATTAGAACAATTGTTTCTGGTTGCGGCTGTTCGAGGAACTTTTGTTTAGAAATCAAGATTATAATTTTCAATTTTGAGATTGTATTCATGAAATACTTTTCAAATTGCACTTCAGTGTTTCACGGATTTCAATATTTAGCTACAAAAATACAGATATCTCTGTCTGTTTTGATTAATTAATTGTACATGCAAATTTTTAAATGAAGTTTTAATTAATTTTTTTTTAATAATTAAGACGAGGAGCAGATATTCTTCATGCAGTTAGAACAGCTGGTTTCTCCTCAGATCCTGATAGATTGCAGGTAATTAATTAACAGGGGATATATTTTTCAACCCATATCCCCAACTGCACCCCCCCCCCCCCCCCCACCGAATATTTTATATTAAGGTTTTTGTATGGACTTCAAAATGACACCACAAAAATCTGTGAAAATTCCAATATTTCCAAACTATATATTCGTAATTTAATTAAACTATGCTAATTTGTTATTCTTTGAGAAAAAACTATTGTATTTTGTTTCGATTTTTTTCACAAATCTTTTCTCAGGGTTTTAACTTGGCATAGAGTAGTGTAAGGAAAGCAAATGTTTATAATAAACAATTTTAAAAGTTAAACATTAAACCGATTAAACAAAGAGATTGCTCTTTTTCTCTGTAATGCTTTATTGTCGGGGGATACATTATTAAAAAACCTTGTTCGTTATGAGCTGGTCCAAGAGGTTAAGTTATGAGTTGAAAACGAACAATTATTTAATTGGCCGATTTTAAAAGTTAATTAAACCTACCTGAACCAAATATATTGGAAAAAAACTTACTTTCCCAACATTCATTTACAATCCAATATGGTTTAGATATAGTGGTAAATATCAATCAAATTAACATGGAAACAAAGAGAAGCTGTTAATTAACAGCTTTTCTTTGCTTACTTGTAAACTTGTTATTTAAAAAAAGCTTGATAGAAATAGAAAAGCGTCTATATTGTAGTGATATTAACGCCGACTACTGTATCTAAAACGAGGAGAAACCAATGAAAATGTGCAACTTCTAATCTAACCTCTATTTAGGTTGAATGTGATCTGTTTGCTGAACACATAGATTATGTGGAAGATGTGTGTAAACTGATCAGGGAATTGGTTATTTTATATTTTATGCAATAAAAACTTGATATCATTACTTTCCCACAAGAAAATTTTGGTCTTGTTAAAGTGTCAAAACATTTTCTAAGCATTTCTAATTTCCCCTTTTTCTAAAATACTAGGCTTTATTGTCTATATTTCTAGAGTATAACATTTATGATCATCAAAAAAACTAAATCATACATTTTAAGATAAAACAAGGACGACAGTCATTACCTTGCTTTCTGTTTACCACTGTATTCAATTCCATTAATCTGAATGATAATCTGTTGGAAAGATTAGATCTGAGATATATTCAAACTATCTCTCAGATCTACTGGATAGATTAGATCTGAAATATATTCCAACTATATATCTCAGATCTGCTGGATAGATTAGATCTGAAATATATTTCAACTATCTCTCAGATCTACTGGAAAGATTAGATCTGAAATATATTCCAACTATATATCTCAGATCTACTGGATAGATTAGATCTGAGGTATATTCCAACTATCTCTCAGATCTGCTGGAAAGATTAGATCTGTGATATATTCCAACTATCTCTCAGATCTGCTGGATAGATTAGATCTGAGATATATTCCAAATATTTCTCACATCTGTTGGAAAGATTAGATCTGAAATATATTTCAACTATCTCTCAGATCTACTGGATAGATTAGATCTGAAATATATTCCAACTATCTCTCAGATCTGTTGGAAAGATTAGATCTGAGATATATTCCAACTATCTCTCAGATCTACTGGATAGATTAGATCTGAAATATATTCAGACTATCTCTTAGATCTGCTGGATAGATCTGTTTTCTTCCTCGACCTTTGATCAAATATTCATTATTCAAACTTTACAAACACTCTCTTCCTGGTATCTTATTATACTGGTATCCAGGTGCCCAGGTATCCTGGAATCCTGGTATCCTGGTATCCTGGTATCCTGGTATCCTGGTATCCTGGTATCCTGGTATCCTGGTATCCTGGTATCCTGGTATCCTGGTATCCTGGTATCCTGGTATCCTGGTATCCTGGTATCCTGGTCCTGGTATCCTGGTATCCTGGTATCCTGGTATCCTGGTATCCTGGTATCCTGGTATCCTGGTATCCTGGTATTATGGTATCCTGGAATCATGGTATCATGGTATCCTGGTATCCTGGTATCCTATCCTGGTATCCTGGTATCATGGTATCCTGGTATCCTGGTATCATGGTATCATGGTATCCTATCCTGGTATCCTGGTATCCTGGTTCCTGGTATCCTGGTATCCTGGTATTCATATGCTACAAATGTTAAAAAATAACCAAAAAAATTTAGTCATGTGTCAACAAGAGAATGTGATAGAGTTAAAGCAAAACATTCACAGGAAAATTATCAAATCTTTTAATACTTATTATTAATCTAATTTTTATTAATCATGTTTTTAAGGAAAATGGTTCTTACTCAATCCTTTATCCTGAAAGAGTACAGTTGAATATTCAATATTTGTAGAGATGTTTGCATATTCAGCTATTGATGCTGCTGGCATCAAATTCCTTTTATCAATATTTTACAAAATATCGACTAAGGGAAATTTGAGGAAATTCACAAATTCTTTTTAAAATTTTTTTAAAATTTGATGAATGTTTACCCTTATAGGTTAACTTGCATATCTACGGACCACAGGTTATTGTTGCTTCAAATACCTTCTGTGCTGAGCCTACCTCCAAAATTGCCAAAGAAACTTTTGAAAACTTTTGTGAAATGTGGCGCTTCCTAGTAAGTGATGTTGTTCAAGTGGCCAAAGACATATTAGAAAGCTTTAAAAGTTACCCACCCTCAAAGGGAGGCGTAAATTCCATACAAAATTTGTCTGCACAAAATTCAGAACAGTTTTTTCCAAACCATGTGAATCACTTTACCATGGGACCAATGATACAGCATGGATATAGATCAAGGACAAATCACTGTGATGGATCCATGTATTCTCCTGATATCAACTCTCAACAGCATAGGATAAACAATATGCCGATGCGTTCGCATCCCCACTATCCGATGCATGACCGGGGGCCACCTGATGGGGTTCCTTACCGGAACGAGACTGTCTGGGGCGGTGAAGGTTATGGACAGTACCGACAAGGTGGGTATGTACCAGATAATGGAATACGGTCTGGTATGGCGACCGCCCATGAAATCCTAGATACTTTCAAGGAGGTTGGTGATGATAATGAAATTTTGAAACATGCACGAGGCATGTTAGCAAGCGCCCAATCAATGCAAAGTTTTACCCGAGGGGAAGGGAAAATTAAAACCACCCAGGACTTTTTCACAAAGGCAGAATCATTATCAGAGTTCTCTAATAAGCTGTATAAATTAGTTCGCATGTTTTCTTACACCGTGCCAACCGGCGAGGACAAGCGAATACTGATGCAAGCTGCTGACCATATTCCTCGCCACTGTGGGCAGATGCAACTCCTTATTCAACTCCCAGGAGTTGGTAAAGAGTCTACATTTAGAAAAGTAGATAGCATAATAAAAGAAAACAATCAAATCATGTACCTAACAGCAAAAGTAGTTCAGTTATGTTTTATGAATGCCAAAAAATATGAATTGGATTTTAGAGGTATTACGCTCTCCAACAGCTCTGGAGACGGGACAGATGCAAGCTCAACCTTCGGTGCTTCCTCAGGAGGAGCCGGAGGATCATCAAGCCATCTGGATTCCGGAATCGGGTTCGGGTCAAGCAGACGCGGAGGACCCCCAGCAGCTGGCGCAGGGGGAAATAAGAGAACAAGAGTGTCCTTCCTTCTTTACTAACATCTTTTTGATGAAGAATTTTCATACAGGAGTGTTTCCAGTTTATAATATTAATTCTATTTTCCCCACTAAATTTCCTAGTATTTCTAGGAAGACAGCTCAACCGGCAGACAATAGGGATAACTTTCAATTTGACTCCCCGGGGAGCATAGAATCTAGTAGAGAATCAGATATTGGTTTGGATGAAAATATTCTAATTGAATTAGGAATTTCTATGCCTACGCAAAAGACTGGTCCACCCAAGGCTGTTTATTACACAAAAGAATTAGGCGTCTACCGTCAATGTTTCCAACCAGCGTTTGATTATCCGAAGACCTGTTCTCAGTTTTTGGGTTGTAAAGCCCGGGACTTTCTGCTTGTACTAGCTGGTCTTATAAATATACTCTTGCTACAGTTTGCGTTGGTTATTATCATGCATGCTGTTAATGAAGATTCGAAGAACTTGGGAGCCTAGAAAAGCCGTCATCGGACATTTAAAATTCAATTTCTTTCTGCTTTGTTTTCTAGCATTAGAAAAAACAACGGGTTTATAATGTTAAAAAAATACTTTTCTCAAACAGGAACTTTTACTTCCTAACACTGAAAGAAAATCCTTAAACCCTGCTTTTTCTTCTTAAATACAACAACTGGAAAAATGAAGAAAGTTTTTGTGCTGGAAATATTTGGAGTATTTGATTTGTAGATTTCTTCCTAGTAAATATACAGGGTAAATCATTTGGAGTAGAGTTGTAACTGGTTAATCAATTTTACAAACGATAAAAAAACTATAACTTTTTTTTTGATTTATCAGAATAACGATACCATCGTCAACAAAGGGTTGTTGTTATGAGTCGTTAACGATTGTTAAAAAAATAAAATGTACCTCCCTTTGATAACGAAACGACCAAGTAAAACTTAGAAACGATTCCAGCGTTTTTTTTATTTTAAAAAGCGATTGAAATATCCATTCCTACTTTTGAGAAAATATCTTGTAACAAAATAATTAAATTTCTGGCAACGCAATGTTTACATTTACTTCTACAAACTGTATGTTATTTCATTCTACTTTTATATTGAATATGCATATTTATCGCAAAAACATGAAATCACAAAAGATGCAAACCAAATTTCAAAACCTCGGCTTACTTTTCTCAACTACTGTAGGCGGCGGCATTCATATCAATAAATGAAGACGACATTTTATAAGTTTATATTTCTAACAAGATTTTTTAGATTACAAGTTTACAAGTAAACAAAATAAGCTGTTAATTGGCAGCTTCTCTTTGTTTTCCTGTTTATGTGTATCCATGCTGTGTAAATGCTTGGTAAAAATAAAAAAATAGAATTCGGATGTCGTCTTTAATGTATTGATATATACGACGATCCCTGTATTAATGTACAAGCAAGATATATTTTACTTTGTAAACCACAAGATTGGCTAAGTACTAGCCTCAAAATATAACTTTCTAACGTAAACGTAAACGTAAACGTAAACGTAAACGTAAACGTAAACGTAAACGTAAACGTAAACATAAACGTAAACGTAAACGTTAACATAAACATAAACGTAAATGTAAACGTAAACGTAAACGTAAACGTAAACGTAATAGTAAACATAAACGTAAACGTAAACGTAAATGTAAAAGAAAACGTAAAAGAAAACATAAACATAAACGTAAACATAAACTTAAACATAAACGTAAACATAAACGTTAACATAAACGTCAATGTAAATGTAAATGTAAACGTAAAGAAACCTAATTTTTTTAAACTTTTGCTGACCTGGTTTACTTAAAAGACTTTAACAACAAACATGTTTTTCTCAAATTTGTTGTTTTAGCAAAGAACAGAAATGGTTAAACTTGTTAAACACCATCCCAAATACCATCTGTTACCATTATTTCTTTTGCAAAATGTTACTTGATTATGAAGTATGTTTTACCAATATTGCATTTAAACAGTTAAACAGGGTATAGAACTATAGATACTTTTTAATAACAGCATAAAAAATATAAATTCATTTATCTGAAAAAAACAGTAATTATAATTTTTCAACAGGTTTTGCAAAACATTATAAGAGATAAAAAAAATTTTAAAGGGACCTAACACGTTATATTAATTGACTCCCCATCTTTTATTTCGAAAATATACATGTCTACTTTAAAAACGTTGGAGTATTTTTCCCAATAGTGATCAGATAAAGGTTTAAATGCATGTACCGTTGTAAATCGGACATGCCAGACTTTGAAGGAAGGATTTATATAAATCACGTTTACAGTCCCTTTAAATCTAACATTACAGGATCCGGAGGGGGCAAAAAATAATGTGTTATTAGGCAAAATATTACTTCTTATCAAACTTTGTCTTTTCATAACAATTTTTAAATGTTTATCTATCTATCTATCAATTTATTGTTAAATGTGTATCTCTGACTGTATCTGTAAAATTTTTGAAAATTTGTTGTTGAAAGGGGGAGGGGGGGGGGTCAAAGTTTATACTGTGAAATATTTTCTTATCCTCTGTAAAATCTGTTTAAAATATCATTCCATCAAGTATTTTCTCAATACACTATCAAAATGAAATCTGCCGAAAATTTTATTTTACTTAATTTTAATCTAAATCCCATATTTTATAAAGAAAATATTTGTTTCTTCAACAAATTTTTTTATTTTTATTTTTTAAGCATCTGCATTCTTTTTTTGTGGAAATAAGATCATTTTTAAAGGATAAATTCCAAATTACAAAAAACTGTTAGGTATTTTGCTATCATTTCAATTTAAAACTTACCTAATTTACATAAATCTTTTCCTAATTATTTATTAATTTTTATATAAATATAGTTCCATAGAAAACCAAAGTGTTATTAAACCCCCAGATAAATGTGATATATTATAATTTGTGATTTGTTTATCCATGTTCGAAAAGACCAATATGTGCATTGTTGTTCATTGGGCTGTATGTATTCTTTTACTTTTGTTAACTTAAAAACTGTTTATCTTCCATAGAGAATAGAATATATATTAGAGGGGAATTTAAAGAATCTCTCGGTATGAATTTTTTCAGTTCCTTTAAGCCTGAAAGGGAGTTCAAAGTGTACAAATCATGTAAATGTTCACAAATTATATGCAGTAGAGTACACAAATACAGTATACTCCCTAGACTATTCATTTCAATTTCGAATTTTTTAAACTGTTAAATAAACTTTATAATGAATTAGGTGAATAAAAAACATCATTTGATTTATAGTTATAACGGAAAATCATCGTTTGTAAAGTGGAAGGCATAGAGTCTATGTAAAATGATCATTGGTCAATTATGAAACCAGCCTATTTCATAATTTGGTTTTCTTTTAACAATAATTTTAGAATTTCTATAAAATGATATTCCAGGGCCCAAAAGGTGATATAGCATAAATATGTGAAGTACACCTGCAGTACGGAAACAGTACAACAAAATGGCCGTTTTACTCTTTTTTCTAATAAATTCCCCTCTAATATATATTCTATTCTCTTTGTTATCTTCCCATTCAATCAAAAAACATATATAAGATGACAGATATGACATATACTGATCATGTTAACAAAAAGCTTTTACGGAAATCAAACGGACTTAGCGTAAAACTGTTCAAAACTAAATTCATCTTCAAAATGTTGTAAGAATTATATTTTATTACGTTTACGTATAAATGTATTCTGTTACAGTACAATTTTGACTTACAGTACAATGAACAGCTATGTACAAAACAATTTTTAGGATTCTCAGTACTGTTAGTGTACACTGTACATAGATCAATGTTAAGAATTTATTATTTTATATATTGAGAATTTGATACAATGTAGAATATAAAACAAAAACAAACAATAAACTCTAAAAATGGTTGATAATATCTTTTATTATTTCATAGTTTGTGCCGTGCTTCCTATTAAAGCAGCTAGAGAGGCTCTTAATTTTTGAATTGTCAGATTATGAAAATTAGCTTAAACTATAAATGCATCCGGCGGACTAGGGTTAATTTGAATCCGGACCGGACCGACTCCTTGTACCCATGGCGTGGTAACGTACGGCATGTACCAGCTTATGTCGGCCTGGTTTCAACTTTTGTAGTCAACTGTCAACTTTTGTTGACACGGCCAGACGTTTACAGTACCCGGCCTATCAATCAAAGCCCCAGCCTATCCAAGAATGTAATGCAAGGAAAGATAATTGCAGTTGCGTATACTCTGCGTACATATTGAAACAAGAATAGATGCATCAGTGTTCGTTTAGTATCCGAGGAGATTAAAAGCATTGAATTTTAATAATTTTGATAATTCACATAAAAGTTTCCTATGACCAGAATATTTCATTGATTATTCATGTGAAAGATGGATCCCATGTCAGGCTATAACATCGGTCTTGTGTTTACATTACCGCCCAGTGACAGAACACTGAAGTACAAAAGATGCGTACACCTCTGAAATAACCTTCCTTGCATTAAATCCTTGAGCCTATCAATCATAGGCCCGGTCTATCAATCATAGGCCTATTTGACCTACTCCAATAGCTTGGTTCAGTGTGGGATATTGGGCAAGGGGATGACGCTGGAATTGCCAATGATATTGCGTTATGGGGAGCAAGGGGAAAGGGGGGTGATCACTCAGATTCCTTAAATTTATAATCTTAACTCTAACTTTTTTTTGCTATGCCAAAGGCAAGACAACGTTTAAAATTTAAATATCCAAGAACTTTTTTTGGGGGGGTTAATAACTAAAATTTACTATTATGTGAATTATCAAAATTATCAAAATTTAATGCTTTTAACCTCCTCGGATACTAAACGAACACTGCATGTATCTATTCTTGTTTACAAATTCCGCCCAAAGAGAAGTGGTTTCTATGTGTACGCAGAGTATATGCAACTGCAATTAACTTTCCTTGCATTACAATCTTGGTTCCGATAGTATAGTTTTTCCTAGAGTAGAAATGCACAAGTCACTTTGAAGAGAAATCAGTTTTAGAACTTATTAACATACTTATATACAAGAATGTAATGCAAGGAAAGTAAGAGTTTGCAGTTCTCTCTGGGTGGAATTTGTAAACAAGAATAGATGCCTCAGTGTTCGTTTAGTATCCGAAGAGGTTAAAAGCATTAAATTTTGATAATTTTGATAATTCACATAATAGTTTCTTATGACCATAATATTTCATTGATTATTTATGTGAAAGATGGATCCCATTTCAGGCTTCGACATCCGTCAAGTGTTTACATTACCGCCCAGTGACAGTACACTGCAGTACAAAACATGCGTACACTTCTGAAATAACTTTCCTTGCATTAAATCCTTGCTTATATAATTCAAATTTGAACAGACAATTTAGGGGCAATTTAGAGGCAATTTAGGAGCACTGGTGCCGTCTTTGCATACAGGTTCACTTGAAATTACGCTTACAGTCATAAAAACCATTAATGGTTTCCATATTTGAACAAAACCTTCATATTTTTCCGCTGAAGTATATATATTCTTATCTTACCGACAAATTACTGTGTTTAAGATCCTTAAAAGTTTGCTGGCATTAATTACACTAATGAGAGTAATTAGTGTTTATGACATCAGGACTCTAGGGGACAAACAAGCGTACTGCAGTTGAAGACTGTAATTAATTAACACAACTAAAAGATTAAAATTATTTACAGGGCTGCCCACAAAGAATGATACTGCAAAGATGACGGAAAACTCTTGAAATATGACAATTCCAATTAAGTTTAAATTGCATCTTCTGCATAAAATATAGAATTCCAATGGCTTAATTAATGAGTTGGCAAAGAAAGAAACAAGTTTATAATTGCAGGGAAAGAATATAAAAGAAACAGTGTCCGAATTTAATGAATTTAAGCAGCATTTTAAATCCGCCAAAAACCGGTTTCAATTGAACGCTGACTTAAATCTTTAAACATCGAATATAGTTTTAATTGGAACCAACCATTATTTGATCAGCATCTCAAATTTAAGCCGCGGCTCAAATTCTTTAGATTCGGCCTTATGATAGGATAAATTCACTATAATCGTCTTTGAAGGCTCATTCTCCGTGGGTAACCCTGTAGTTTAAAGAAAGAAAAGCTAGATATAAAAGGGATACAGCATTAAAAGGGGAAGGCAGGGGCATGAAACTGTGCGCTAGTATTAGCTTGGAAACCCAGCTTTTCCTGGAAACTAGGTTTTCACATACTCAACTCATAAACCAAGAACATTACCGTGGTTCTAAAGAGTTCTCTAAAAGTAAAGTGTTTTTAAAAAATTATTTTAATTTGGTTGGAGATCAAGAATTGTTTTAAATATGTTAAAATTGTTATGAAAGGGGATACATCTTAATGGCAAAAGAAGACGACTGGAATTAAAATTTTTTGCAGTTCTCAATGTATATGCATACTTTGCTTTTCTGGGTGTCTGTTTGTGTGTATCCAATAAATGTCAAAATGGGTGACCCGATCGGAGCCATTTTTTGTGTTGGGCCTCACTTGACCCATGGAAGGGTTTATGGATGCTCAAAATTACAAAAATTGCGAAAATGCGAAAAAATATCATTAAATCCGCGAACTTGTTTTTGTTATTGTTAATTACTTATATTGTTCAAAGAGAAACTTAATCTCAATTCTTCACAATATTATACATTATACAATATATCTAACATCAAATACGTAGAAAAATATTCCTATATATACATATCTATATCATCAATACTTTACCCAATATCCGATTTTCATTTAAATATTTATACTCTATACATACAGGGTGTCCTAGGAGTTTAGGATTTACCGGTTGTTTCAGAATATTGTTGTAAAATTCTATGATTTTTTCTTCCTTCTTCTTAGCGAATTTCCGAAAGTTTTTTGGCCTTTCGGTTTAGTCGTTTTGACCTTTAATGGAAGTAAGTAAGAAAAAAGAATCTCCAAACACATCTGTATTTATGGCGTAGTAATCTTTTTGTCTATCTGTTAGTGTTTTGTATGTCCGTTCATAATTTTTATAAGAGATCTTTTTCTTCCCAGGATATGATCGAGTTGTTACAGAATTCTCTATCGCGAAAGTTGGTGATGTTTGGGTTTATATTGATCTACCAGGGGTTGTAATCTGATAGCACATTCATCTATCCACGCTTCATTCATACTGAGCTGCCTAAGGGCTTCTTAGGCCTGAGAATAATAGAGTGCAGGAATTCTTCTGATATACTGGAATGAGGCCCGGGTGCCATACAGATAGGAAACATCAAACTCATTGCTCCCTATCATTTGTAAGCCCGGATTGGATACCCCCAGGTACCTATAACTGGAAACCATAGACTCTCTCTGCTTGTCCATCTTTCCTCTTTTCGTCATTATTCATTTGGATCAATCCACTTGAAGCTTCGTTGAGTAGAAAGAAAGCACGCACCCTTTCGCTGCTAGAGTTGTTGACAGCCGCCACTCTGTCCTCCTACATCCGTCAGGTGGTCATAACTGCTTAACCAAATGTCGGCTTCAGATGTTTTTGAAACCACAGGTTTGTGTGGAGTACGGGAATCGAACCCGTGAACGCCTGTTTGTATGACAATGAAACTTTTGATGGTTAAAAGATGGCTAAACAGATCGGATATAAAATCTAACTTAACACTCCACAAAAAAACTTGCGCTATTTGAAAACTGTCAAATGAAATAATTCTAACTCCAAAGTAACATTTAAAACTGTTACCAAAAGGTGACATGGAAACGCCTCAACATCGAAACTGATCTAAAATTAGCGGAAACCGATCAAATTACTTATTTTTTGATGCATTTCCACGATTTCTTTGAATTTTTTGGAAATCCCCCAACAGTCAGATTTTGAGGAGTTTTCTCCTTTTTTAGATAGATTTACCAAAATTTTAGATCCATTTCCGCTTTATAGCAATGAAATATTCTCGAGGGATTTCCCAATGTTTTTGAGGGGATTCCCAATAGTTTAGATCCGTTTCCTCATATCTTTGATCCATTTCCGCTTTCTTCAAAAACTTTATAATTGATTTGTTTCCTCATATTTTATACAAATTTTAGAAAACAATAGTTTATTTCCCTCTTGTCTGTAAAGAAAAAATGTATTAGTTTACGTATTTTCACCTCATCACCTGAAAATAGTATTGTTTTTAGTGTTAAAGAAAGGAAATATTTTGTAAACGCAGGAACTGAACTAGACCAACAAGTTCTCCAACTGTTTGTTTTATTTGTCTGTTCTCCAATCCTACATAGGGCTTTGCGGGGGAGGGGTTGCAGAGCTGCCATGAGCCCCATGAAAAGACCTCCGGAGCCTCTTAATATGCAGAATTGCTTCCATCCCGCGCAAAACCGTCCCAAAATCCAATATATCTCTCTCTTCATAGTAGAATCCACAATGGTTTAAAGAAACAATTAATCCACAAAGTTCAATTATTAATTGATCTTATCTTGTTTTCTTGTTAAAAAGATATGATATGGGACACCCTGTTTGCGTCGACAAATCCCAGTTGTGTCAAAAAAATTCCCCTGCAGCGCGTTCTTATTACAAATGTGCCCCCCCCCCCCCTATTCAAAATCCTAGTTACAGGCCTGTTTTAATTTATAACTTGAATAAGTTAATTCTGAAAAAGAAATGGAAAGTTGTCATCATTAGTATGAATATAAATGCTGACCACTGTACCCTAAAAGTGTCTTCCAAATTTTTGGGAATACTAACAACCTTATTATTTCAGAAGTTTTTTAATTCAAATTAAAAAACATATATTTATTTTCTGTAGCTGTCACGGCAAAATAAATGATCCACAAAGCATTGAAAAAAATAAACTATTAAAGCTGAAGTTACCGGCGTTGCCCGTAATTAAAAAATTATTTTATTTCTATTTTACAAATTCTAGGTATTCTTTGCAATTCGTACATTTTCATAACAAACCAAAATATTCAAAAATACGGTGGTAGGCGATTATATCAATACAATAAAGACAACTTTTTTATTTAAGTTTTGATTGTTAACAAGCTTTTTTAGAACTATGACCTTACAAGCAATCAAAGAGAAGCTTTTTAATTGATAAATTCTCTTGACTTCTATGTGTTTGTGTATCGATGCTGTTTAACAGCTTAATTTAATAAGAAAGTCGTCTTTATTGTATTGATATAATCGGCTACCATTGTACTATATGTTTTCGATTGAGAAACAGAGTGAAAAAATGGACTAGAAGTCTTTACTAATTGCATGGAAGACCATAAAAGAAAAGTATATTTACTGACCTGCTTAATAAACATAAGTAAAAAATAAAAATAAATGATGGATTAAAAAGCTTATTATACAAAAGAATATAGAAAATAGTTTTTCTTTGGAAGGAACATTTACAAGCAAAAACAAATTGATATTTTTTAAGTTTCTGAAAAAGCGGAAACGGATCAAAATATGAGGAACGGACCTAAAAATTGAGATTTTTAGGGTTCTTGAAAAAAAGGCTGAAACGGATCCAAAATAGGAGAAACAGACCTAAAAATTTAAGGAAATCGAACAACAAATAAAGATTTTTAAAGTTTTTGAAAAAAGCGGAAATGGATCTAAAATATGAGGAAAAACAAGCCTATCGAAAGATCAGTTTAAAATGGATACGTACAAATGTCGTCTTCAAGAAAACAATTTTAAGAATTCCTGTTGTGTGGGAGCCACAATCATTGTGTGGGAGCCACAATTTAGTGCATTGAAATTGCGATTTTCAAAATTCCAGCCACGTCTTGCAAAAAATTTGCACTATAAAGATATTTAAAGAATCAGCTTCAAATTCAATATTTCAATATATTTCAGAATCTCACTATACATGATATTTCAATATATTTCAGAATCTCACTGTACATGATATTTCAATATATTTCAGAATCTCACTATACATAATATTTCAATATATTTCAGAATCTCACTATACATAATATTTCAATATATTTCAGAATCTCACTATACATGATATTTCAATATATTTCAGAATCTCACTATACATGATATTTCAATATATTTCAGAATCTCATATTTCAATATATTTCAGAATCTCACTATACATGATCTTTCATGCCTTGTGGCAATCCTCAGTAGGTTAATTAATTAATTGATATAAAGATATATTTAAGTTTAAATTAAAATAATGATTCCTTTTAATGTAAACTGCTTAACTTACTTTTCCCCAAAAATAAAATACATCTTTCCTCTCAAATGGCTAATGTTTAAAATAATATAAGCAATAAAAAATATGCTTGATAACATACCGAACATTTGCACTATTTAACAAGAAAATTGCAAACTTGGATTTTTTGGTGTAAATTTGGAAATTTGTAAATTTGGCAATGACAGGTAATATTGTGATTTTCCCATCTTTTCTTATTTTTTAGATTACCCTAAACAATTTGTCTCGGTGTCCACATTGCGTAGAATTATGTAAAATCTTTTTTTTTAAATTAAAAGCAGTTTATCAACTGAACACACTGCGCCTGCCTTTTGGCCTGTGGAGTGGGGTGTCCAGTGTCTTTGGCCCCTTTCTTAATTTCTTATCAGAAATAATTTTTTTAACAAAAATACAATATAATCATAGATTTGAAAGTTGTAACCCCCCTTTTTGTTAGCTTTGGTATCTCAAAATATATACGGTGTCCCACGTAACTAGACAGTTGGTGAATATTTTTGAATGACTTCTTCCATATACTGAATAAGATATTAAAGACTTTTTCCAGTTTATTTCGTTAAAAAATCTTTAACTCAAGTATTTAATTTTGAAATCAATTTTACTATGATGGCTGCCACATGGTATTTTTGTTATTTTCTTTTGTTTAAAACATATACCCAACTTATAAAGGAATTGTTTTTGCAGTTTATTATAACTCCCCCCCCCCTCACAATGAAAATCTGGGCAGAATCTTTATAATGTTTCAGTTGAACGCTGAAACAGTGCTTTTCACCATGAATTCTCCTTTCCTTTTTATTTCTAGTGTTTTCAACATCAGCTGATGGTCCGGTAAAAGCTGGAAAATTCAAGAAAAAAATATTTGCATTTAAACTAAAAAAAATCTGTCTTTCTCACAAAAAGCTGTGATAAAATATTTTAGGACAGATTATCTATTATGCACTTTTTGACACCGGTGTTAATGCTAAACTTAAAGATTTTCAAAAATACGGAATTATTTAAGGAAATTTTGGAAATTATACTTTAAAAAAAAAAAAAAACTCTTCCCGATCCTTCACTGTTTGTTTTATTATGAACAAGCTTAAGGGTCCTGCATTGCCCGTGGGAAAAAAAAATAAAATTGGATTTAAAAAATAAAAAAAATTGAAAAATTTGAAAAAAAAATATTCGATTTCTATGTCACTCCAATGCTACCCAGTGTCCACAAAAATTTCAGCCCATTAGGTCCAGCCGTATGGGTGGCTGTAGGGAACATATATACGAAAGTCTTGTTTTATTATATAGATTTGACATTCTTCAATTTATGATGTTGTTCAATAACTGAAATCCAAAATAAATTATAGGAACAGTTTTAATAACCAACTTATTTAATGTCATTCCCATATTAACTATATTCGAATGCTTCAAAAAATAATCGATGACTTTATTTAGGATGTGATATTTGAATGATTTGTTTGGAATTAAAGTAAATATTTTACCATACAAGTCGTATATTGCAACTTTCTGAATTTGTATGGACGCTACTTTCTTCAGTATAAGTAGTTTTTCACAATTTTCTCCTTAAAGACGCAACAGATAGATATATGATTAGTAGCGATCAAAAGCGATTATTTTTCGTCGTAAGATTATCTATACCCCTTTTTATTTTTCGCAAACACTCCCTTTAAGTCTCTTTTATTTCCAGAAGTTAACGACTGGCTCAAGAAGTTTCAAATATGAGATGTACGTGCATCCAAACTTAGCTAAAATACGTTACTATTCCCTTCTTGGTAGAGTTCAGAGTTAAGAGCTGAAAACTTTAGAATGGTGGATATCGAGATCAATGCTTGATCCTGTCTTTTTCTTAATCTCTAGATTAGATAATACTTGTTCTCCTCTTGTTATTAATCTCCAGATTAATTAACCGATTAGGATTAAGGATATAAGGAGTTTTCAGCTCAGACTGCTTAAAAAAATTGTTGTTACTTAGCTTGAAAAATATATTAAGAAATCACGGTGATTTAAAGGTTGTTTTCACGCAACAATCGAGAAGAATTTGTCAATTACTTTTAAAACTTAAGAAAAAAATAAGTGCTTAATAGTTCATACTGTTTATGTCTAGGACTAAAAAAAGTATAAGTAAGCAAGTTAGGTTAAATCACAGGCAAACTTCAAAGTCGATCCATTCTTGAAAATTGATGTAACTTTTATAGCAGTCTGGATCTATGTGAGATAGTCTATATCCTTTATATCACTTTTAGCAGTAAATCAAGCGTAATTCAGCTTAATCAATTTATTTATAAACTATTTGCTGCCTAATCAGCTTAATCAATTTATCTTTAAACTATTTGCTGCCTAATCAGTTAATTATTTCTAGAGAAAAATGGATCCGAGTAATTTTCAGTCCATGAAACATTTGAAACTTTGTGAATCTTCAAGCTGTACAGATCTTCCTGGGTTAGATACAGGTGATACAAGGATCCTGGATACAGGGATACTGGGATACAGGATACAGGGATACTGGATACAGGGATACTGGGATACAGGATACAGGTGATACTGGATACAGGGATACTGGATACAGGGATACTGGATACAGGGATACTGGTATACTGGATACTGGGATACTGGGATAATGGATACAGGGATACTGGATTACTGGATTCAGGGATACAGGGATACAGGGATACTGGGATACTGGATACAGGGATACTGGGATAATGGATACAGGGATACTGGATACAGGGATACTGGATACAGGTATACTGGATACAGGGGGACTGGGATACTGGATACAGGGATACTGGGATACTGATACAGGGATACTGGGATACTGGATACAGGGATATTGGGATACTGTATTCAGGGATACAGGGATATTGGGATACTGTATTCAGGGATACAGGGATACAAGGATACTGGGATACTGGATACAGGAATACGGGGATACTGGATACAGGGATACTGGGATACTGAATACAGGGAATTTGAAATTTGAAATCTGTTTACAGGGGATCTTGATAGTCCAGATTTTAATGGAGTTGAAGGTAAAAAATAAAATAATAGTATTAAGAAATTTATTTTGGAATCCTCAAATCAAAATCTTAGAATAAACTAAAACTAAAAAAAAGAATTACAATAACAATTATTATAAAGACTATGTAGCTACAATTAATAATATTACAAACTAACCAATTTTATTATTTTTAAGAAAGTGGAAGTGATTCAGAGGGGAGAAGTGATGAGGACGTATGTAGATATTGCAAATTAAAGGGAGTTTTTGCTAAAAATAAATGGGGTATAGGTTGATATCAAATTGAATTTAGATAGATTCTATAATTTTACCAATGTTCTTCGGTGAGACGTTTTTAACTTTTATTCATTATAGACGCAACAGATAAAAATAAAATGAGTAGCGTTCGATATCGAATTCAATGTGATATTGGCAGCTATACCCCATTCATTTTTCGTGAACAGTCTCTTTAAATAATTTCTTTTAAAAAATATATTAAAATATTTTCCCTTTCAAGATCCTGACTATGAAACCGGTGGAAAGGTAAGAAACTTTTTTTTAAAGTTTCATTTTATTAAAATTATATAAAATCAAAATTCTAATCAAAATAAGTTAAATTCTGTTTTCTTGTAATTTCTCGTGAAAACATTGATTTTCAAGTATTTGAAGACGTGATTCACAAGAGTACCTTTAACAATGAAGAAGAAAAATTGTCGTTTTTTATCTTTAAAAATATTAACATAAATCCACAAGTCATTCTTATAAAAAATCTACGATTGAAAAAATCAATTATAATCTAGAAAAATAATGATTGATTTTAAAACAGATAAAGGTACCGTTGGAAATCGGACATGCCACTCTAAAAAATAGGGGTAAATTAAAATTATGTCTACAGTCACTTATATTATTTTTTACAGTATTCATATAAAATATTAAAAATTACATGTTTAAACTTTGAAATTTAAAAAGCGCTGAACCGAATAAAGTTCTGAAATAAATTTGAGAAACATGAAGCACCCTGAATTCTTGTTTTATTATATTTTAGTAAAGTGCTAACAGTAGACATGGTGAATGAAGGAATAAAGGTAAAATATATAAATATATTAGGGTTGGTTTAAAGCAAGTTTGTATAGTATAGTGTTAGATACTCTGCGATGCGCTCATGTACAAGAAATGTCGTCTTTATAGCGATGGACACTCAAAATCCTCATATGACGTAACATATTATTGCCGAAAGATGAAGTAACAGCGTTAAAAGTAAAGAGGGGGAGGGAGTATTTTCTCTGCTTGTCAGCTGTAGAATTGTTCGTGTAAAGTGCTATTAATACAACATTTTTAATATATGCGCATACGCATTATAGTATATAAAACCTTACTTTACATCCTTGGTTTTTAATATATGCGCATACGCATTAGAGTATATAAAACCTTACTTTACATCCTTGAAGGAAATAATTACTTTTCTTCCTAATCTATACTCTAATTACTACATCTTATGGACCTTTAATTTTTCAAATACGAATTCCGATAAAATGTTCAAAGTTTAAAATAAAAACGATTTCAAACATTGTGTTCAAAGATATTTGGGATTAATAAATGTTGAGTTTGAGTGAAGTTATCAGATTCTTTATTCCAACAAACATCACTTGGTAATAGGTGTTGTTCAAGGATATTTGGGATTAATAAATGTCGAGTTTGAGGCAAATTATCAGATTCTTTATTCCAACAAACATCCCTTGGTAATAGGTGTTGTTCAAAGATATTTGGGATTAATAAATGTTGAGTTTGAGTGAAGTTATCAGATTCTTTATTCCAACAAACATCCCTTGGTAATAGGTACTGTTAGTCAAAAATTATTTTCTCTAAAACTGAACATAAAAATTTAAAATCTTCCAAATTGACAATTAGAATGCTATGTATACTTTGATTCTTTGCGACTTGCCTTGGAAGCCTCTTGAAACAAAAAATTTTTCCTCATAACGTGTCTTTATCAGACATAGACATGTATTATTAAACGTCTTTCTTCATAGTATTACATGACAAAAAATGACAACAAAAATCAGTGTCCAGATTGTGTAGAATAAAAGTTTAATTAACTGGCAAATATTTAATAGTATTAATAGGTTATGTTCCCCTTTTAAAAATTAAATTCAAGGATATAATAGATAAATTCATTAAAAATAATTTCGCCTTGAAGCCCTTATTGCTTGATTACAGGTTATGACATATGCTGTCCGTGGACCATTGCTAATCAGAGCTAATGAAATAGAACAGGAATTAAAACAAGTATGTATTGAAAAAAACAGGTGGACATAATATTCTGATGTGCAAATGTGCGCGCGAAAAATACGTGCTAAAATGTTGCCGAAAGTTAATTTCAATGTCTGTCCTCTGCAGTTGTTGTAAATTTTGTTTTTTGCATAAAGGTAAATGATAATTGCATTCTGTTTGCATGTTTCACAAACTTTATGCATGTGAATGTGGTTAAATTTGGCGTAAAATTTGCATAGCGCTTTTGTTTGTGCACCGGAATTTGTCCAATATTGCGCAATTTGCGAAACAATCTTGATACTCAAAGAAGCGCAAAAAATTGTATCATATAATATTTATTTTATTCTCTTAACAAATTATGGAAGAAGACATTTAAAACTATTCCCCAAGTGTCATGTTTCGTGGGACCTTCATATCCAAACAAACAAAATTACTGAATACTTCTTTTGTAAAGGTCCTGCCAGCGTTGTGAATAATTAATAAATTAAATTATTTTATGTTCTAGAAAAAAAAATTTTAATAAATGTGCACAGTGCAAGAAAGACAACATTTAATAAATATATAAAAATATAATATGCATTAAAGAAATTGAGTTTTTGTCACAAACTCAAACTTTCTGTTCCTGATAGCTTTACAATCTGGTGGCATAAACCCTTTATATATTAAAGTTTTTCTTCCGACGAAATCAGGTTGCAAAGATATAGAGATTAGAAAATCTAAGTTTGTGGCGAAAATTCAAGTACTTTTTGCAATTTTTTAAGGGAGTTGAAAAGTCTTTTAAAACGGTGATAAAGGCAAATATAGGAGATGCTCATGCAATGGGCAATAAACCTATCACATTCATTAGACAGGTAGGTTTAGACAAGATTTACAGATAGGTTTAGACAAGATTAGACAGGTAGGTTTAGACAAGATTAGAATGGTAGGTTTAGACAGGATTAGACAGGTAGGTTTAGACAAGATTAGACAGGTAGGTTTAGACAAGATTAGACAGGTAGATTTAGACAAGATTAGACAGGTTTTAGACAAGATTAGACAGGTAGGTTTAGACAAGATTAGACAGGTATATTTAGACTAGCTAGTAAAGACCAATTTATAACGGTACAAATAGATTCCGCCTGCTTATAAACAGTCTCTTCAATTTTTAGGACAGGGTCGACTTTGAAGTGTCGGAACGCCTTGGGCTTAGATTTTACCGCTCTAACTCACTTATACTTTTCTTTAGCCCTTTACATGAACATTTTAGTACTAGAAAGCACTTGTTGTTAGCTTTGGTTTTTGAGAAGTAATTGGCAAAATTCTTATGCGATTTTTGCTTGAGAGCGTGAGACCTTACAATCACAGAGGGTAACCTTGAAACCTTTATTTATCAAAAATGTGGAAGATATTGTTGTTTTTCTGACACGAAAAGTGAGTTCCTCCAGCCATTGATTCTAAAAAACAAAAACAAGTCACTGTATCACAAATGAAAATAAACAGTTTGAAGATGCAAAAGTTATTCTATTTAATTTGACTAGTTAATAAGGCCCTTTAAAACTGTTCTACTCTTAATCTCTACTCTTATACCTTGTTGGACGAAGCAGTGTTTATTACAGAAAGGACCAATATCAAGTGTCTAGAGTAGAGTCGAGCAGGCCTTTATAAAACCTTCAATATCTGCATAGTGCAAAACTATGCGGATAATTTCAGGCATATATACTGGTGTACACGAGCTACCAAAGAAACAAAAACATAGATATCTAATTCATACTTGATCAGACAAAGTTTTCACGGGTAAATCGGGCATTGCCATCTTTGCATGGATTGTCACTTGATATTACGTTAATACTTTTTCTGTATTTCAGGTGATGGCAATTGTAACCTGTCCTTCTCTTCTAGAATCAGAGTTTTTTCCAGAGGATGCAAAACTAAGGTTTTTCTTTTTCAGAAAATGGTTATTTTGCTATCTTTGTTTAAAGAGTCCATAGATTTATAGACTGGGATATTATCTTCTACAGTAGTAATCAGATCATGGTTTTTAGGTTAACGTTGGGAATTTAAATTGTATTTAAATTAAATTATGAGCTACGAGTTTGAAATATAGATAAAGATAGACACTCAGCCAACTCAACTCAGGAAACCTCTATTCCAAGAGGAAGTGGGGTTTAAACAGTACATATACTACAGGATCTGTTTTAAACTTCGATTTTGGCATTTATTTAGATTATATACTTAGTAGGCATTTTGCCAGCGTACACATCAATACAAAATGATCTGAGAGATAGATAGACATTTCCCCCTAGAATTTAAATAAGAAATAAGAAAGTAAACAAAGAAAGCACTGGAAAAATAACTTTTTTTAAAAAAAACGTACACAAACAACCCCAATTTTTTCTAAAATTGTACAATTTTGCCCAGCCTACTGTACTTAGTACACTGAACCTCTATAAATATCTACTCTGTGGTATTTAACGATGTAACGAAAACAGTTATTTTTTAAGTTTTAGAATGTAAATTAAATTAAACTCTCACAGCATCAACATTTGCCTCAAACTTTGCGTATCTTATCTTGGCACCCTGATGGTGTATACCTTTCATCTATTTCAATCTTTAAATACTGTTGGATCAATTAGTTAAAAATATTATATGCGTAAAAATATTATGGGGAAAAATCTTATCTTATATCTTATTTTAAACAAGAAGAGAGATTTTTAATTTTAATTTTAAATTAGGAACCTCGACATGTCATATTTGAGCTTGTGTTATGGTGGGTGATTTACGTTCTGATTTTTTTAATGCATTTTTTTTATTTTTTTTATTCATTTCGTTCTCTTGTTTCCTGCATGCAATTCTTTCTCAAAGATAGAATTGGCGTTTATATTCTAATTATTTAATTCAAATCAAAAAAACTTTTAATCATATATTTTCTCAGAGCCCGGGAGATCCTAGCTGGTTGCAGAGGAGGAAGTGTCGGAGCATACAGTGATAGTCCAGGAATAGAAATTATTAGGTAACTAGCTGAAGTGCCCGGCGTTGCCCGTGAAATTTAAAATATTCGATTTAAAAAATCTGATTTTGAAAAATGAAATTCGAATTATTTTAGCCTTTGTTACCCTCAGGGTACTCATATTCTACAGCTTACAGAACGAAAGGTAAAGGGATAAAACCATAGATAAATAAATAAACATAGATAGCTTATGTACGCAAAATCACCAAGAATTGTACAGTCCGCGAACTCATACTTCTAGGGGTCAAAGTGTACTTCAATGATAAGCGGGGTGGTTTGGTGTTTTAATGAATTTCATAATTATTAAACCACTCAGGAGTGAATTTTATTTCACTGAGCAATATATCATATTACCGAGAACTGAAGAAGGACATGAGAAGGACTAAACTAACTTAAATTTCTTTTTACATAACTAATGTACACCACAAGTACTCAATGATATAAGAACAGCCAATGTTTACAACCGACCTAGTTAATCTATATAATAGGAATATCTTTAAAGCATCTCTGTACATTTATATCTTTCAAGATGAAAAATGTCGTTTTATGCGTAATCTATCTTTATCCATGGATAAAACCAATCAAATAGTTAAACTGAACCAATTAAAGGGACTGTAAGCCTCGATGCATATATGACAATACCCAATAAATGGGACTCTTAAAAGCTTGGTCTAATCAAGTGTGAATATGATATAAATTTTAAAACATGATTTGGACATTTTGACTACTGGAAAACATATAGGAATTATCAGAATAAAACGCTTTTTAAACAAAGAAAATGGCCATATCCTTCCACATAATTTATCAGATAAAGGTTTCAAGGGCACCTCTGTGAATCGGGCATTACAATAAGGGGCAGAATCAATTGAAGCCAATTAATGTGCAGAAACAAATAAATATTGGAGGCAATCAATCAATTGCGAAACATTTAAAAAAGTGGCGGGATTATTAATTCTAGGGGCGGGGGACTGATTCAGCAAAATTTCATTTTCAGGAGACATGTGGCTCAGTATATTACAGAAAGAGATGGAGGTATTCCAGCAGATTGGAGAAATATTATGCTTTCTTCAGGTTATACATACTAAACTATTGTTATTGTTAATTTTTAAATATTCGTAATTTAGAGTGTAAGGCTGCTATTTTTTCGGCCTTACAAATATATTAAAATCAGCAGTTTGTCATGCTAAATTTTTCATTTTTCACTGGCCATCATTGGGTCAGCGTTTTGACTTTTGAAGCTGCAGTGGACACAACCAAACTAACGAACACCATATCAAACCACATATATATTATATATACAGTATGGACCCCCAAAAAAAGCAGGGATTAGGAGTTTTTAGCCCTTTTAATCGTTAAAAGAAAACTCGAAATTGTAAACCGAAATTCAGTTTTAAATTTTGAAATGGGTCGTTTCAGTACATTTTTGTAGTCCGATCCTTCCATTTGATGTAAAACTATGTCGAATAATTGAAACTCTGTCCGATAACTGTTGTTTAAGAAACAAAAAAAATCGCTTACAATTATCTGAACTCCCTTAGAGTTTTCCTCTGGGCTTTCTGAAATCCAAGGTGTATAGGTAGTATTTAACCTAGAACTATGAAGAGAAACCTCTAAAGAGAGGTTGCAGTAATCCCGGTCCCCCCATGGTTGCGAACCTTATAGAATTTGTTGCATCAAATTGGGGCATCTTTAAGAAATAATAATAAATATAAACATTAGCATTCAGTATTAATTGTTACAATTTAAAGGCATATTTTTATCTTCTCCATGCAATATAGATTTAAACAGAATAATTAGTTTTCATAGTATTAGTAAACAGAGAGGTTTTCGAACATTTTAACATAGTTTTACGCTAAACGAACATTTTAACATAGTTTTACGCTAAACGAACATTTTAACATAGTTTTACGCTAAACTTAAACATCAAACTACAAAATATTACTTAAAGGATGTCCTTCTAGAATTAAAAACTATAGCCAACAGCACTGTTTAGAGTCATTTTATAAGATTACTGGGACTTAAAAACGCTAATCCCTATTTTTTGGGCCACCCTGTATATTAATTATAATTTAGGTGCCAGCGAGGCCATCAGAGCTATTTTAAAACTTATGACAAACCCAGGAATAGTTTGTCAAAAGGTTATATTTTCTATTTTGTGTGTTTCATTCACTATTTTTTAGCCTTTAAAATCTATTAAAGGGACTGTAAGCATGATTTCAAGTGACCCTCTGTGTTCTGATCTCTGTATTGTAATCCTAATTTTAGTTTTGTAACCTGGCCGGTCATACCGGCCCGTATATAACCATGTTTATCAATAAATCAGTTAAATACAGACTTTTGTTCAGAATAGATGGAATCAGCCTGGGTAGCCTGATTATTAGAGTTAGAGGCGGTTTAGCCATACAACAGTCTGGATTGACTGATAGTTAGAGTTTGAGGCGGTTTAGCCATACAAGAGTCAGGATTGACTGGCAGTTAGAGTTTGAGGCAGTTAGCCATACAACAGTCAGGATTGACTGGCAGTTAGAGTTTGAGGCAGTTTAGCCATACAACAGTCAGGATTGACTGATAGTTAGAGTTTGAGGCGGTTTAGCCATACAACAGTCAGGATTGACTGATAGTTAGAGTTTGAGGCAGTTTAGCCATACAACAGTCAGGATTGACTGGCAGTTAGAGTTAGAGGCAGTTACCCATTCAACAGTCAGGGTTGACTGGCAGTTAGAGTTTGAGGCAAGTAAGCCATACAAGAGTCAGGATTGACTGATAGTTAGAGTTTGAGACAGTTTAGCCATACAACAGTCAGGATTGACTGATAGTTAGAGTTTGAGGCGGTTTAGCCATGAAGATTAAGTGAGAAGAGGTCGTTACATCTCCATGGAAAGCTAGATAGAAATAAACAAGAAATACGCGAGTCAATTTCTCAGGGAAAACTCAAATGAAAAAAAAAGTTTAAAGAAACAGAAACATTGATTCATACTTGATCAGACAAAGCTTTCAAGGCCGGGTACCGTTGTAATTCGGGCATTACCATCTTTGCATGGAGGGGCACTTGAAATTACACTTACAGTTACTTTAATCTGTAATTAACCTAAATATTTAGTAAGATAGTTGAAATATTAAAATTTGTCAAAAATTATGCATTAAATTCTGAATATTTTTTGTGGTCAGCTATCAAGTATCTGAAATAAGTTTTTACGACGTAAAATTTTGCATTTGTTTTTTCAGAAAACTTGAAAAAAACTTATTATTTTCAGAAACCGGGTGTAATGGTTCCTATCCCACAATATCCCTTGTATAGTGCTACACTAGCAGAATATGGTATGGAAAAGGTATATATTACGCGTCAAACTAACGACAACGAAGTAAAGCCCACGTCAAACTAACGACAATGAAGTACAGCCCACGTAAAACTAACGACAACGAAGTACAGCCGACGTCAAACTAAAGTAGATTGCACATTTAACTGAAAACTTATATGTTTTCCAGCATTATCCTTTAATTGAAATGATATTGGAAAGAACAAAAATGTTTTTAAATTTTTAATTTATAATGTAAAACCGTATTTAAAGGAGTTTCTCTAGTGCAGAAAATCAGAACTATATAAGCTACAAAATCACAAAGTCGTTCCAGTAACTGCTGACTTCTTTAAAGTGACTTATTAATTAGGTTGGATATTACCTCGATGAGTCTAAGGGCTGGGCTCTCAGCAGTTCAGAATTAGAAAGATCAATTAGGTGACACAAAAAATGTTCTTCATTACAAATATTTTTTATACGCGTTTTATAAATAATTGTATTTTTTCCCGCATATTATCGATGTTATATGGATTTTATCAATGAGTGTATTTTTGTATACATATACTATAAAGAAGTGCATTCTTTTTTACACAATTCATTAATGATAATATTTTTTACACGCATTTTATCAATGATTGTATTTTTTATAATTACTTTATCAATGATTGTATTTTTTATACTTATCTTATCAATGATTGTATTTTTTATAATCATTTTATCAATGATCGTATTTTTTATACTTATTTTATCAATGATTGTATTTTTTATACTTATTTCATCAATGATTGTATTTTTTATACTTATTTTATCAATGATTGTATGTTCTATACTTACTTTATCAATGATTGTATTTTTTATACTTATTTTATCAATGATTGTATTTTTTATACTTATTTTATCAATGATTGTATGTTCTATACTTACTTTATCAATGATTGTATTTTTTATACTTATTTTATCAATGATCGTATTTTTTATACTTATTTTATCACTGATTGTATTTTTTATACTTATTTTATCAATGATTGTATTTTTCATACTTAATTTATCAATGATTGTATTTTTTATACGCATTTTATTAATTATTGTATTTTATTTATACTAACTTTATCAATGATTGTATTTTTTATACTTATTTTATCAATAATTGTATTTTTCATATTTATTTTATCAATGATTGTATTTTTTATACTTATCTTATCAATCATTGTATTTTTTATACTTATTTTATTAATGATTGTATTTTTATACGCATTTTATAAAATATTATGTTTTTAAAAATTTAACAATTAAAGTTTTTTTTTCATCACAATTTAAAGTTCGAGAACTTTTTCTTGTTTTTGATAATTTTTGATTGAACAATCAAATAATTTTAAACGTGACAGTTGCTGAATATTTTAAAATGTCTACTTCCATAATTCGTTAAGTTGTTTGATACCAAAGAAAATAATAATAAACATTAAATGGGAGTATTATTTTAGTAAAATCGACCCCAGATTAAGATATATTGGAGTAAAAGATTTTTCTACCGAACTAAACTGCAAAAATTCTGTAAGTCTAATCCAGTTTTTGGAAGACTACATTTTAAACTATTCAACTGTCATGTGTTTGTGGGACACCCTGTATCATGTAAAAAAACCTAATATTTTTTGTTATTTTGTGTGAGCCTCTAATCAAAAAAGGACCATGTCTGATTCACAAAAGTACCCTTTCAACAATCATATGATCATTAATGTAGAAGATATTGTAGTTTTTGTAGCCGCTTAAAGGGACTGTAAAGAAAAAATGAAAGGGGTATAGGGTGAAAGCTAATCACTTTATAGCTCTTGATCGCGACCCATGATTGAAAGTTTTATCTTATGTTCCTGTCTCGAGAAATTGACATAAAACTGTGTTAAAACTATACGAAAGTTCATATATGTAAAATTTTTAAAAAATCTGAAACTTAAATCACGTGACCAGAACTATCACCAATGACAGAGCAGTATACTGGTCACGTGTCTCCGCCTGTATCACGTGACCACTTTACTGCACTGCCATTGGTGGAATTTCTGGTCAAGTAATACGGACTTATAAATAAAAACGTAAGTTACAATTAGCTTTCTCTGGGATATCATCGTTTTCAGATTGGTTGCTTACTTGGTGAATTTGATCTATATCTAAACCCACCACTTTTATACAAAATTGTATATATATTAATTTTCGTATAAATTTGAAAAAGTTGTAAATCAATTTCTAGAGATAAAGGAACATCAGATATAACTTTCACGGGTCGCGATCGAGAGCTAAAGTGATTAGCTTCCAGCCTTTACCCCTTTCATTTTTCCTTTACAGTCCTTTGAAGGGATTAATTCTCACAAATTTCTTTATTTATACTTCTGTGTAAGCCAGAAACCAGCAAGTCACATGAATACACTTGTGAATTAGCTATATATCACTCTACATAGCTATATATCACTCTACAGCCACATAGGGTCAATTGAAATTAGATTAAAGGTTCTTTAGTATAAATATATAATTAATGTAATTGTAGAGAGGCAAAAAAGAGATGTACTGTCCGAGCAATTGTTGTTATCAATCCCGGGAACCCAACAGGACAGGTGCAGTACAGTTTTTCAGTACAGATAATAGAACAGTAAAGTACAGCACAGTACAGTACAGTACAGTACAGTACAGTACAGTACAGTACAGTACAGTACAGTACAGTACAGTACAGTACAGTAGCAGTTTAATTATATGATCTGATATCATATTTGATCTTGTTAAATAACAATCCAATATTGCAAGCAATTTAATCTTCGATATTTAAAAATATATATTAATACATATTCAATTTTTAAATATATATTGATACATATTCTATATTTGAATATGCACTGATACATATTCTATATTTAAATATGTACTGATACAGATTCAATATTTAAATGTATATTGATACATATTCAATATTTAAATATATTGAATCTATAATCAAGTTTGTATCTAGGTATTGAGTAGGAAGAATATTGAATCTATTATCAAGTTTGTATCTAGGTATTAAGTAGGAAGAATATTGAATCTATTATCAAGTTTGTATCTAGATATTAAGTAGGAAGAATATTGAATCTATAATCAAGTTTGTATCTATGTATTGAGTAGGAAGAATATTGAATCTATAATCAAGTTTGTATCTAGGTATTGAGTAGGAAGAATATTGAATCTATTATCAAGTTTGTATCTAGGTATTGAGTAGGAAGAATATTGAATCTATAATCAAGTTTGTATCTAGGTATTGAGTAGGAAGAATATAGAATCTATAATCAAGTTTGTATCTAGGTATTAAGTAGGAAGAATATTGAATCTATAATCAAGTTTGCCCACAAGGAGAAACTATTTCTTCTTGCTGATGAAGTTTATCAGCACAATATCTATTCACCAGAATCAAAGTTTTACAGTTTCAAAAAGGTATTTTTATTTTTCATGATCTGAGAGTTACTTTTGAAAACATTTATTCCAGTTTCGAGGATTTTTGATAATGAAGGCGACATTTTCATATTTTCCAGGAATATTCGAAAATCCAACGCCAGCGAAAATTATTAAAAAAAATCAAAAATATTATGAAATATTCACTATATAAGAATGCGTCGAAATAATCGATTTGTAATATCTGATTGATTTGTTTGGAATTAAATTGATTTGTTTACGATCCGAGTTGAATGTTGCATCTTTCTGAATTTGTGTGGACGCTGCGTTCTTCGGTATGAGACGTCTTTGACAATTTTCTCCTTATAGACGCAAAAGATAGAAGTGCTTTTTTATCGCAATAATCCTATACCCACTTTCATTTTTCGCGAACACTCCCTTTAAACAACTCTACAACGGCACTACTCATCAAACCTTTATAGGATCAATAATGTGGAAGATTATCTAGTATTTCAAGCTTGAAAAGTGTTTAATTCTAATAATGTCTATATTAACTTTTAAAAAATGCGCAACTCTCAAATAACTTTTATTGAGAAAGCATAACTGATATTAATCAGTTTAAAAAAACACAGATATCTAATTAAGCTTTATCAGACAAAGCTTTTAATGGTACCGTTGTGAATTGAACATTAATCCGACATCTATAAGATTTGTATTCAACGGAAAAAGTAATGTTAGACGTCTTAATTATAGGTTATGATGGAAATGGGACACCCTTACAGTTCCTTAGAACTGGTTTCCTTTATGTCTTGTAGTAAGGTAATTCTTAAATTAGAAATTTACGATCACTTTTTACCAGCTGATTTCTTGGATCTCCTGTTCAAAGTTTTAAGTTTTCTGTTTACACTGCACCAATTGTTGAGTGTCATGTCTATAGGTCACAACTTGAGTCTAAAGGTCGTCTTTCTATTCCAGAGTTTTCTGGTGCTCACTGAAGACAGGGTTCAGTTACTATGATTACACTTGCTATAATTATATTTCCCATAAAGTTACATTTCCTATAAGGTTACATTTCATACACTTCCTATTTACAGTTAGACATTACGTTGGGCTAGGTTAGGTTCAGACAATATCTGGGCCGAACACCGCGGCTAGAACAGGTCAGGGGGCCGAGCGCTGCTATAGGTGTAAGGAAGTGTAACTTGGTAGGAGGTTAAACCTTGAAAGAAATGTAACTGATTAGAAATGTAATTATATAAAGTGTAACTTATGAACTGTAATTATAGGAAGTGTAATTTTAGAAAGTGTAACTATAAATGTAACTGATTGTACTGCAGGGGTACATGGGAGAGTGTGGTGTAAGAGGAGGTTATGCTGATATTATAAACATGGATCCTGATGTGATGGGTATGCTACAGAAATCAATATCAGCCAAGCTGTGTCCCCCTATCCTAGGACAGGTTATAGTTTTATAGTGGTCGGTGTTCATATCAATACAATAAAGACGACTATTATTTTTCAAATTGATTCCAATGACATTTTTTCAAATTACAAATTTTGCATGCAAACAAAAGGCTGTTTTCTGCCATTTTCTCTTTGTTTCCATGTTAATGTGTATATATATGCCGTTTGAAAGCTTGGTAGAAATAAAAAATTAAAATCGAAAGTTGTCTTCATTGTATTGATATATATGACTACTATTCTAGAAGTTTTATATTTCCTCTTTTATTTCTTTTGAGATTAGTGACAATATGATTTTTTATATGAAAATATACTGAACTCAATAAACAGAAACTGAAATTTCAAAAACTTTCAGAACTTCTTTTATTCCTAAAGTCTCATAAATTAGTCTCATGAAAACTACATTAGTATTGAAAGTAATGTGTCATAAACAACTACTTAAGGGACGTAAGCGTAATTACAAGTGACCCTCCATACAAAGAAGGCAAAGCTTTAATTACAACGGTACCCTTGAAAACTTTATCTGATTAAAACCGTCGTTTATCAGACTCAAAAAGTGTTTATTTCTGTGATTTTTTCAATTGCTTCTGATAAGCAAAGAATGCGCAAGTCGCTGTAGTAGAGAAATCGCAAATGAAAATAAACAGTTTAAAGAAAAGAAACTAAAACATGGATGTCTAATTCATACTTGATCAGACAAAGCTTTTAAGGATACCATTGTAAACCGGGCATTGTAATCCTTGCATGTAGGGTCAATTGAAATTACGCTTTATTGTCAGGAATCTTTTTAGGCTTGTCTTGACCTTGTTGTTCATCATCCACAACCTCAAGATCCCAGTTATTCAAATTGGACATCCGAGGTTCAGAAAACATTAAACAGTTTTGCAAAACGGGCTGAAATGGTTGCAAATATTCTCAATGGAATCGAAGGCATGAGATGCAATGTAGTTCAAGGAGCAATGTATGCTTTTCCAAGGGTGAGTTTAACATGTATTTACATAGCTTGCCTATTTGTTTGTTACCAATGGCAAAAAACGTCAAAATGGTATAAACCGTTTTCAGGCTTGACATAATTTACTAGAAAAGAATATATTTTTTGAAATTTTCGGAAATCCAATATGCTATCAGAAAAATCTGCGAAATTTTAACATGTTAAAGAAAAAATGGGAGTTTAAAATTTACATTAAAAAGCTTAAATTGTTCCCAAAAATTGGGTGCGATTGCGAAGCACTTTTAAACCTAGCTTTAAAGAAAAAGTGGAGTAATTAGTGTCCTGAGTGTTAATTACCATCCCTCCAGTGGAGTAATTAGTGTCTTGAGTGTTAATTACCATCCCTCCAGTGGAGTAATTAGTGTCTTGAGTGTTAATTACCATCCCTCCGGTGGAGCAATTAGTGTCCTGAGTGTTAATTACCATCCCTCCAGCGGAGTAATTAGTATTGAATCAAAAATGTGCATTACCTCCGCAGAAAAAAATTTCCCTCCGTTGGCCTCCGCCCCAGTGGAGGGGACCCAATATGCTGCTGCAAATTTCAATCTCTCCAATATTGAACCTTTTAATTTAAGCAACGACTCTGTGAATCGAAAATCGAATTTAAGTTTGAAATTTTCCAAAAAGTAATTTTGTTTTTAATGTTTTAACAACAAAAATGTAAAACCTGATATTTGTTTACTTTTAAAATTAATTTAGGTCATGCTTCCCGAGCGTGCTATTGAGGCTGCTAGAGAAGTCGGTCAAACCCCTGATGTATTTTATGCTTTCAATTTGTTGGAGGAAACAGGCGTCTGTGTTATTCCAGGTTAGAATTTCATAACAAATTAAAGGAATTGAGTTTTTGTTACAATCTCAAATATATAATCAGTTAGATCTATTCAACCTGATGTTAACAAAATTCCTATTTTGAAATTGAGCGACAGAGATCAACCAAGTTCTCAATCTTTTAGTTTTTTCCTTAATTTAAAAATGTTGTTATTTAGAAGAAAAATGGGTGTTGCCCTAATATTCTAAATTTCTTAAAGGGACTGTTCACATTAATTCAAGTGACCCTCCATTTATAAAAGTACATACTCTGTGGCCGTAAAATAAAATTTAAAAAGATAAAAATTAAATAATTTGTAAAGCTCTTCTAGGATCTGGATTCGGACAGGAACCTGGCACTTATCATTTTAGAACCACAATTCTTCCTCAGGTTTATTTTTTTAACCCTATTCCTGCTGGGATACTTGAAAGCCAAGATACGCTGGGGGTGGGGGGCTGTTTGCAAAAAAGTTTGCAAAATTTTAAATAACCTGATGTGCAATTAAGAAAAACTAAAAATGTGCAAATTTCTTTTGACGGGCGGGTTGTATTCAAATAGTTTGCAAAAATTTCTTTGCAAAGCTTGTGCAATCCGTTTTCTTATGTCATAGGCTTTCCAAAAGGCATATTTTCCAAATCTAACAACTAAAAGTTGGTCAACACAAAGATTTTGTTACCAGGAAAAAGTAGTCTTTAAGGCAGTGTGCCTGATGACTCAGGCAGTTAGTATAAAATCCAGGTTTTAGACCTAAAGGAAGGGCTATGGGTATTCAGGAAAAGTCAGAAAATTTCAACAGGCAATACTTTTTGAGAAATGTAAAGAAAAACTACAGGGGGGTAAATATCCCCCCCCTGTAGCAAATTAGAAGCAACATTTATAAAAGAAAAAAAATTTTAAAATCAAACTCGTTCATTAATTAACGATTTAAAAAACACAGGTCAAAAGAAGGGTTGATTTTTCAGTTTTTAGAACATGTTGATGGGTAATTTTTTTTAGACTCTGACAAATATTCTTCCAAAAACCTGGTTTTTTACTTATCATTTACTTAACTTTTAAGCTATTTTAACGATTTTAATGTTTCTGGCTTACATTTATTATATTATTTACGCAGAAAAAAACCTCGCTGAATGAGTTCAAACATTTTTTTTTAATTTTTAAAGAATCTCACATCTTTTTTGACTGTATTAAATAAAACTTTAGAACTTGTGCAAAAATGTTATAAAAAAGTGCCAAATATTTTATTTAAGAACATAAGTGGCACTTGTAATTTTGTCAATACAGAAAATGGTTTGGAAAATGTATTTAAGTTTTCGCACAAACGTAACTCATGCAAAGTCCGTAGACCTTTGATATTTCAAACTAAGAATTCTGGAAGAGCATAAATTCAACGTTAGAAAAATTATTGAAACCACCAGGTTGCAAATATATATATTTATTATGACATTTCAGTTTGTGTCAAAACTTTTGGTCAATGCAGAAAATTGACTGGAAAATTTGGAAGAGTCCACTTATGAACATACAGTGATATATTTGATACAATTTTAGTTATTATTAAAGGGACTGTACGCGTAATTTCAGGTGACCCTCCAAAGATGGCAATTGGCAATGCCAAAATAACAACGTTACCCTTTAAGTCTTTGTCGGACTACGCATGAATTAGATACCAAAGTTTATAAATTCTAAACATGATTATTCATATTCGTGGTTTTCCTAGACACGTGGCTTGCACATTTCTACTGTATGAAAGCAAATAGACATTATCGGAGTTAAACACTTTTAAATCTATATAAAACTACAATAGCTTCCATTTGACCAGATTAAGGTTTCAATGATACCGACGTGAATCCCGGGTATTGCCATCTTTGCATGTCGGGTCACTTGAACTTAACTTGAGTACACTTAATGTTGGCGCTTAATTGTCGATGTAATAAATTTTCTATCTCTATTTAGGAAAGTGTATTGATGGATATGTTGGACAGAATTAAGAGATTCCATGTTCAATTCATGAAAAAGTTTTCTGATAATTAATCAATTTTGAGAACAAAATCGTAGTTTTATTTGTAAATATATTCAATCTTTTGTGTCTTTTGTTTAGAATGTTTAGTAAAATTGTACATATTTTAATGATTGAAATAAATCTTTTAAAATGAACATATTTCTGATTGTTTAACAACATGAACATATTTTTTGATTGATTAACAACATTAACATATTTCTGATTGCTTAACAACATGAACATATTTTTTGATTGATTACAACATGAACATATTTCTGATTGTTTAACACATGAACATATTTCTGATTAATTAACAACATGAACATATTTCTGATTGATTAACAACATGAACATATTTCTGATTGATTAACAACATGAACATATTTCTGATTGTTTAACAACATGAACGTATTTCTGATTGTTTAACAACATGAACATATTTCTGATTGTTTAACAACATGAACATATTTCTGATTGATTAACAACATGGTCATATTTCTGATTGTTTAACAACATGAACATATTTCTTTGTTTAACAACATGAACATATTTCTGATTGTTTAACAAAATGAACATGTTTCTGATTGATTAACAACATGAACATATTTCTGATTGATTAACAATATGAACAGATTTCTGATTGATTAACAACATGAACATATTTCTGATTGATAAAAACATGAACAGATTTCTGATTGTTTAACAACATGAACATATTTCTGATTAATAACCAACATGAACATATTTCTGATTGTTTAACAACATGAACATGTCATATTTCTGATTGTTTAACAACATGGTCATATTTCTGATTGTTTAACAACATGAACATATTTCTGATTAATAACCAACATGAACTATAAGAATAACGACATCAGAAAATTAAATGTTTGTGAATAGGACAGGCCTCATCTTTTTATAAGACTAGGTTAGACTCTTTTCGAATTAAATGTAACAAAACGGATTTCGAAAATTGTGAGTGGTGTGCGGCATTTTTAGATAGTTGCGCAAGCGACAAGAGAAAAAAACAAATTAATTAAGAATTAAATGTAACAAAAATATGAAGATAAGAAAAGGCAAAGTTCATGTGAAAATACTGGCAAGAAAAAACTATTTTTTTTTTTTAATTTGCCTCTCAATAGCTCTTCAAAGAGAGTTAGAATTGTAAATGAGATAAATATGAGATACATGTACAAAATTGATAGGTGAGGCGGGGGGGGTCCAAAAATCGATCTCTAGGAAATTACCTAAATTAATTCAGTGATCAATTAACTTGGACCGTTAATTTAACCCTATCCCAGCAGTTGGTCACTGTGTTTTTTTCTCTCTAAAATTCAAACTTACTTGCATTATATCAGATGAATTTGCTGGTTCAACTGTTCAGTTGGATAATTCACAAAATCATTTCTATCTTTGCTGTCACTAAGTCAGGGGCGTGAGATAAAAATATCAGAGGGAAGGGTAGGGGGGGGGTAGTACTTTGCATAAAATTACAATATAAGGGGGAATAGTTAAAATTAAAAATACCCCCCCCCCTTTTAGTTAACCACTGTGTATGGTATCCTATCTGTAAAGACTTGAATGATTAAGGTGTAAAGTTGAACTATATATAAGGTTCTGATTGGGCCAAAAGCTCACAGTGAGCTGACATAGATCAATAGCTCAACAACAGTACAGAGAGCTGGTATTGATCTACTGAACAACAACAGCACAGTGAGCTGGTATTGATCTACTGCACAACAACAGCATAGTGAGCTGGTATTGATCTACTGCACAACAACAACAATAAATATTATGCATCTTAAAAGGAAACAGTTGAAATATGTAAAGCAAATTTGTTAAACTTTAAATTTTTCTTTGAATTATTAGTTTCATGACGCAATTAAATATTTTCAAACTTTTAATATTAATATCAACGTATTAAATAATCTTTAAGTTTATCAAATGTTACATTTGGTTTTTAAGTAATTGATGTTTTATTCGCAAATATGGGTTTGCGTAAAAAAAAAGAACTTTTGGTAATTGGTAGAAACAAAAAAAGAAAAAAGTTCTTATTTTTTAATATTATCAAATTATTGTTTTTTATTAGTTTATATTTAACTATTTTTTAAGCAGGCTTGGATTGGCTTTGTTGGCCTTAGGAGGATTTGTGAGGTCTGAAGATGAATATGAAGAAGTTGAAACATACAGCGGTGGTTATGGCGGAGGACATGGTGGTGGAGGCTACGGAGAGGGAGGACACGATGGAGGCTTTGGAGGAGGTGGTCATGGAGGAGGCTTTGGAGGAGGTGGTTATGGAGGAGGATATGGTGGTGGAGGCCATGGAGGCGAAGGGTATGGAGGTGGAGGGCATGACGACGGAGGATTTGGGGGAGGTGGTTACGGGGGCGGTGGTCATGGTGGTGGAGGCTTTGACAGTGGAGGTCACGGAGGTGGAGGCTATGGAGGTGGAGGCTATGGTGGAGGTGGATATGGCAGTGGAGGTTATGAAGACAGTGGGTATGGAGGAGGAGGCGACTATGGCGGATACGGAAGTGACGGCTATCGTTGAAAAAGAATTGGTCTTCAGTCCGGCGAAGCATTTGGATAAGAAAGAATTTTGTTTATCTTATCTTTCTAACTTATTTATTAATTTATTAAAAATTAGAAATAAATTTGTTTTCCTCTTTACCTCTTTTCTTCGGTGAACAGACTGTTTTGTATTAAAAATGCGTTGAAAATTTAAATAGCTGAGCAAATTTGGGCATAGACCTGGAACGTCACATGGTCTCTGCGTGAAATAAAACATGTCAGAATTTCACAGTTTAAAAAGTGTGCATTACCTTAATTTTAAGACAAAATCACTAAAACATGATAATTTATTGAAATTAGCTTTATGTCGCCGAAACTCCTTTTCAAGTGATATTAGTTCCAAAACTAACAGTTGGCCCATTTCTAACAATGAGTGCCCATATGGAGAGTAAAAGCTAGTCGATATATATATTTTACTAAGCATGAAGAGGACAACAATTCCTAATTTAAAACTATTTTCCGGAACCAAAATTATAAAAGGAGTTCTTTTTATAAAAAAAAACCCTTGACCGTTTTCAAGACAATGTCAGGTTTTCCATTTTTGAACATTCAGAACAAAACTCACTTTAAAAAAATCACTGAAAATAAAAATTATCTTATGAACACGAAATTAACTGCTAAATTATTTCTAAAATATTAATTTCCTATTTTATTTTATTTTTAAGAAAATAAAGTTGATTTAATATCTCGCTTTCTAAATAAACCATTTCCCGGATTTCTAGTTATATCGATGTAAGAACAAAATAATACACAAATTTTGATTTCCCAATGCTATAATGATTTTAAACCATGTTTTCTCATCTTCTACAAGTCCCTTGAGTTAAAATATAGCATAAAAAAATAAGAAATGCATTTTAGAACAATGTAAAATTTGAACTCTTTTAAAACTTAATTGGATGCTGAAATTTTGCGTACCTTAATGAATAATTTAAATTAGTCCGTGTAGTTGACCAAATGCACGTGAATATAAAGTGCCTTAATTAACAATAGTTTAAAAGAAAAAGGTAAAATTTAGTATTTTTCTAAAATGATTAAAATACATCTTTTAGTTATAATTGAGCTCGGGGTGCCACCTAGAATGGACAAAACAAAGGTGCATATTCTTTAAAATCTTTTTTTGACGTCTTAATGAATAGTTTTCAAAAAAGAGAAGCTGTCAATTAACTGCTTCTCTGTAAACTTGTAATTTATTTGAAAAAAGAAATAAAAACTTAAATAAAAATAAAAACGTCAAAACGGCTAAACTGATTGGGATAAAATTGACCCTAAGGAAGGTTTTGGATTGTTAAAAGTGAAAAATTGTGCCTGAAAAATATTCAAAATTTATTATATTTGAAAATACGCATATTGAAAAAGGGCAATCCACGAAATTCCATTTACAAAGAAGGATGTAACTAGAAAATGTACTGCTTAAACAATCAAAGCTATTGGTATTAAAGCTATTTTACCTGTTTTGCAATCAAGCACCCTTATAATTATTGTTATTGTTATTGTATAATTATTAGCATATTATAATGCAAATCAATAAATATCAAACACTCCGTACATTGATTATATCAGAAACTAATTTTAATTAAATTTAATAATTTGTTTCACATGAGAAGTATTGCAGAAATGGAGAGCAAGGTTGTTTGTCGAATATTATTCTGCATTGTGCCCTTATTTCAGATTTCAGGTATTACTTCATATTTCATATTTTTATTCAACTACAAAGCACGAGATAATACAAATAAAAAAATCACAATTTACTATGTAGTTTGGACCCGCCTAACCAGAGTAGGTTGTTTTAATTGGTTGGCCCACTATAAACTTAAAAAGGGACTGTACACATCATTCCAAGTGATCCTCCATTTCCGATTCACAATGGTACATTTTTGTCTTTTTACTTGTGATTTCTCTGAAAAAATTACTTTCTTGTTTTAAAATAAATCAGAAAATCGATGATATCTACAACATTTGTTATTAGATTAAGGTGTCAAGGGAACCACTGAGAATCGTGCATTTTCGTCTTTTGATGAAGGGTCACTTAAATTTATAACTGTTTCGCGACCAAATATGGTCCCGTTAAATATCCTTAAGTATTAACCTAGTCAAAATCTGTTTTGGGGTTTGATTGGAACCAACACTAAGCCTTAGACTTCTTTTACTCTACTTCTTTTAGAACCTCTCCTTGATAGTAACAGAGCTCTGGTTAGCAAAAAGACGGGTTCGATCTGTAATAGATTGCTCGAATTAGTTTTTATTTATAACTATAGAAATACAATATGCATTAAATGGAGTAAATATACAAAATTTGTTACAAGTATTAAATTATTTAAAGCTCATGATAAATAAAAAACTGCGAGAATCTTCAACATAGTAAAACTCAGTTTAATTTAAACAATCCAAGGATACAATTACTTATTTATCAAGTAAAAGGACATAGTAGGCCTATTTAGTACCTTAATGTAACATAAATAGATCACAAAGATATCTCTCTATATCAAAATATCAAGTATAACTGACTAGAAATGGCGTGTACAGTATAAATCTAAGGTAAAGTTTACAAATGAAAACTGGTTTCAGTGATACACATATCAGTCGCATTCCCCCCCCCCCTCAACTTCAGGGGTTTAACATCTTCTGTGTGGAGAGCTCAGGGGTGAGGGAATTCATAAAGTTTTGATTGATGACGTCGGTAGAACCAACCCGAGGGAATATTTATAGCTTGGTTTTAAAATCTCAAGTTGAGTAAGTAGGCTTTAATAGAAAAGTTAGGATCCCTGGCAACGCTGGGTACGCAAGCTATTATAAATATATATCAAATATACAGTTAGAACCGAGAAGCTGTAGAAACGAAAGACGACATTATAATAATAATAATATAATATAATGATTTGTATTTGATGTAGTTATAAAACAAAACGTTTAACTAATAATGTATTAAATAAATTAAATAACATATTAAGTTCAATAGCTCTGTTTCCAACTTTACACCGCACAATGTTAATGTGTTCATGTTCATGTTCATGTTTTATATTCATGTTCATGTTCATGTTCATGTTTATGTTTCATAAATCTCTAAAAATGTTCGTGCAACAATCTTAAGGTTATAATATAGTTACAATTTTAAAAATTCAAAATTAATTCAAAATCCGTCGAAAACAGTGCAGAAAAGGCTTTATATATTTATATAATATATAGGATAAATACGTAAATATATAGGCTTTATATATTATATATATAGGCTAAATACTTTAATATAATTGAATTCATGTAGAATTTTTAGAGCATTCATTAAAATTATCTAGGTGCTGCGACCCCTAGAGAAGGAGTAGCTTTATCACAGGGTAATTAAATGATTTTTTTTAAGAACAAAAATATTTTTGGAAAAAAAACCTGTTCAATATTTAGATGGAAGGTCGTGCTACTTTTTTGAAGATGCTACTTTGATGACCATTGGAGAATCCTATCCATGCAGTGCAGCACAATTTAGGTAATGGATGTCATCAAATTCTTGCACATAGTCCCGTATTGGTGTAAACTGCCCCAAAATCAAAATTTGGGTTATATGTCAACATATCCGTGCGTTTGTGCGTTATCTTTACTTTTATTTGTGATAATCTTGAATCAAAATAAAATCAGCAATCCATGTTTTTCCTTGCGCCAGTGCATTTTCAATCAAAACTTTGATTTCCATTGAAAAATATCATTTTATTTA